>NC_041380.1:165668049-165722763 GCF_002162155.2 Triticum dicoccoides | reverse complement strand
TCATGCTGGTCATCACCCGGTACCCCTGAAACACCTTCGGACTCCAATACCCTTCGTCCAGTATATCAATATTCACCTCCGGACCATTCTACAGTTCCTCGTCACCTCCGGGATCTCATCCGGGACTCCGAACAACCTTCGGCGACCACCATAATGACTCAACTATACTTATATCGTCACCAAACGTTAAGTGTGTAGATGAAGGAAATATGCCCTAGAGGCAATAATAAAGTTGTTATTTATATTTCCTTATATCATGATAAATGTTTATTATTCATTCTAGAATTGTATTAAACGGAAACTTAGTACATGTGCAAATACATAGACAAACAGAGTGTCCTTAGTATGCCTCTACTTGACTAGCTCGTTAATCAAAGATGGTTAAGTTTCCTGACCATAGACATGTGTTGTCATTTGATCAATGGGATCACATCATTAGAAAATGATGTGATGGCCAAGACCCATCCGTTAGCTTAGCATAATGATCGTTTAGTTTTATTGCTATTGCTTTCTTCATGACTTAAACATATTCCTCTGACTATGAGATTATGCAACTCCCAAATACCGGAGGAACACTTTGTGTTCTATCAAACGTCACAACGTAACTAGGTGATTATAAAGATGCTCTACAAGTGTCTCCTATGGTGTTTGTTGATTTGGCATAGATCGAGATTAGGATTTGTCACTCTGTGTATCAGAGAGGTATCACTGGGCCCTCTCGGTAATGCACATCACTATAAGCCCTACAAGCAATGTGACTAATGAGTTAGTTATGGGATGATGCAGTATGGAACGAGTAAAGATACTTTCCGGTAATGAGATTGAACTAGGTATGATGATACCGACGATTGAATCTCGGGCAAGTAACATACCGATGACAAAGGGAATGACGTATGTTGTTATGCGGTTTAATCGATAAAGATCTTCATAGAATATGTAGGAGCCAATATGAGCATCTGGGTTCCGCTATTGGTTATTGACCGGAGATGTGTCTTGGTCATGTCTACATAGTTCTCGAACCCATAGGGTCCGCACGCTTAACGTTCAATGACGATTTGTATTATGAGTTATGTGTTTTGATAACCGAAGTTTGTTAGGAGTCCCGGATGAGATCACAGAAATGATGAGGAGTCTCGAAATGGTTGAGAGGTAATGATTCATATATTAGAAGGTTATATACCGACACCGGAATGGTTCTGAAGAAGATCGGGGATTTTTTGGAGTACCAGGAGGTTACCGGAACCCCCCAGGAAAGTTAATGGGCCTATATGGAGATAGGGAGGATGCCACAGGAGGTGGCGTCCCCCAAGCCCAATCCGAATTGGACAAGGGGTGGGGGTGCGGCCCCCTTTCTTTCTCTCTCTTCCTCCTTTCCCCTTTCCCCTCTTCGTTAGATGGAAGGATGGGGGTGCGAATCCTACTAGGAACCCCAGAGGCACAACATCAATTGTCTTAGCCGTGTGCGGTGCCCCCCTCCACATTTTACCACCTTGATCATATTGTCGTAGTGCTTAGACGAAGCCCTGCGCAGATCACATCATCAACATTGTCACACACCATCGTGTTGACGAAACTCTCCCTCGACCCTCTACTGGATCAAGAGCTCGAGGGACGTCATCGTGCTGAACGTGTGCTGAACACGGAGGTGTCGTACATTTGGTACTTGGATCGGTTGGATCGTGAAGAAGTTCGACTACATCAACCGCGTTACTAAACGCTTCCGCTTTCGGTCTACGAGGGTACATGGACACACTCTCCCCTCTCGTTACTATGCATCTCCTATATAGATCTTGCATGATCGTAGGAATTTTTTCAAATTACTACGTTACCCAACAGTGGCATCCGAGCCAGGTCTATGCGTAGATAATTTATGCACGAGTAGAACACAATGAGTTGTGGGCGATAATTGTCATACTGCTTACCACCAACATCTTACTTTGATTTAGTGGTATAGTTGGATGAAGCAGCCCGGACCGACATTACATGACCGTGTCCATGAGACTGGTTCTACCGACGTGCTTCGCACACTGGTGGCTAGCGGGTGTCTATTTCTCCAACTTTAGTTGAATCGAGTTTGACTACTGCCGGTCCTTGTTGAAGGGTAAAACAACACACTTGACGAAAAATCATTGTGGTTTTGGTGCATAGGTAAGAACGGTTCTTGCTAGAAGCCCGTAGCAGCCACGTAAAACTTGCAACAACAAAGTAGAGGACATCTAACTTGTTTTTGCAGGGCATGTTGTGATATGATATGGTTAAGACATGATGAGATATAAATTGTTGTATGAGATGATCATGTTTTGTAAAAGTTATTGGCAACTGGCAGGAACCTTATGGTTGTTGCTTTATTGTATGAAATTCAATCACCATGTAATTGCTTTACTTTATCACTAAGCGGTAGCGATAGTTGTAGAAGCAATAGTTGGTGAGGCAACAACGAGGTTATGATGGAGATCAAGGTGTCAAGCCGGTGACGATGGAGATCATGATGGTGCTTTAGAGATCGAGATCAAAGGCACAAGATGATGATGGCCATATCATGTCACATATTTTGATTGCATGTGATGTTTATCCCTTATGCATCTTATTTTGCTTAGTATGGCGGTAGCACTATAAGATGATCCCTCACTAAATTTCAAGGTACAAGTGTTCTCCCTGAATATGCACCGTTGCTATAGTTCGTCGTGCCGAGACACCACGTGATTACAATGGTTGCAAGCCAGTTTTGCATGTGTAGAATACTGGGGTTAAACTTGACGAGCCTAGCATATGCAGATATGGCCTCGGAACACTGAGACCGAAAGGTCGAACATGAATCATATAGTAGATATGATCAACATAGTGATGTTCACCATTGAAAACTACTCCATCTCACGTGATGATCGGACATGGTTTAGTTGATATGGATCATGTGATCATTTAGATGACTAGATGGATGTCTATCTAAGTGGGAGTTCTTAAGTAATATGATTAATTGAACTTTAATTTATCATGAACTTAGTGCGTGATAGTTTTTTGCATATCTATGTTGTTGTAGATCAATGGCCCATGCTACTATTCCCTTGAATTTTAATGCATTCCTAGAGAAAGCTAAGTTAAAAGATGATGGTAGCAACTACACATACTGGGTCCGTAACTTGAGGATTATCATCATTGCTGCACAGAAGAATTACGTCCTGGAAGCACCGCTAGGTGCAAGACCCGCTGCAGGAGCAACTTCGGACGTTATGAACATCTGGCTGAGCAAAGCTGATGACTACTCGATAGTTCAGTGTGCCATGCTTTACGACTTAGAATCGGGACTTCAAAGACGTTTTGAACGTCATGGATCATATCAGATGTTCCAGGAGTTGAAGTTAATATTTCAAGCAAATGCCCGAGTTGAGAGATATGAAGGTTCCAACAAGTTCTACAGCTACAAAATGGAGGAGAATAGTTCTGTCAATGAACACATACTCAGAATGTCTGGGTACCATAACCACTTGACTCAGCTGAGAGTTAATCTTCCTGATGATAGTGTCATTGACAGAGTTCTTCAATCACTGCCACCAAGCTATAAAGGCTTCGTGATGAACTACAATATGCAAGGGATGAACAAGACAATTCCAGAGCTCTTCATGATGCTAAAGGTTGCGGAGGTTGAAATCAATAAGGAGCATCAAGTGTTGATGGTTAACAAGACCACTAGTTTCAAGAAAAAAAGCAAAGGGAAGAAGGGGAACTTCAAGAAGAACGGCAAGGAAGTTGCTGCTCAAGGGAAGAAGCCCAAGTCTGGACCTAAGCCGGAAACTGAGTGCTTCTACTGCAAAGGGACTAGTCACTGGAAGCGGAACTGCCCCAAGTATTTGGTGGATAAGAAGGATGGAAAAGTGAAAGGCATATTTGATATACATGTTATTGATGTATACCTTACCAATGCTCGTAGTAGCGCCTGGGTATTTGATACTGGCTATGTTGCTCATATTTGCACTCGAAACAGGGGCTACGGATTAAACAAAGATTAGCAAAGGACGAAGTGACATTGCGCGTGGGAAATGGTACCATCGTCAATGTGATCGCCGTCGGCATGCTACCTTTATATCTACCATCGAGTTTAGTTTTAGACCTGAATAATTGTTATTTGGTGCCAGCGTTGAGCATGAACACTATATCTGGATCTTGTTTGATGCGAGACGATTATTCATTTAAATCAGAGAATAATGGTTGTTCTATTTATATGACTAATATCTTTTATGGTCATGCACCCTTGATGAGTGGTCTATTTTTGTTGAATCTCGATTGTAGTGATACACATATTCATAATATTGAAGCCAAAAGATGCAAGGTTAATAATGATAGTGCAACTTATTTTTGCACTGCCGTTTAGGTCATATTGGTGTAAAGTGCATGAAGAAACTCCATGCTGATGGGCTTTTGGAATCACTTGATTATGAATCACGTGATGCTTGCGAACCATGCCTTGTGGGCAAGATGACTAATTCTCCATTCTCCGAAACAATGGAACGAGCAACTGACTTATTGGAAATAATACATACTGATGTATGCGGTCCAATGAGTGTTGAGGCTCGCGGCGGGTCTTGTTATTTTTGGACCTTCATAGATGATTTGAGCGGATATGGGTATATCTACTTGATGAAACATAAGTCTGAAACATTTGAAAAGTTCAAAGAATTTCAGCCTGAAGTGGAAAATCATTGTAACACGAAAATAAAGTTTCTACGATCTGATCGTGGAGGTGAATATTTGAGTTATGAGTTTGGTCTTCATTTGAAACAATGTGGAATAGTTTCTCAACTCACGCCACCTAGAACACCACAGTGTAATGGTGTGTCCGAACATCGTAACCGTACTTTATTAGATATGGTGCGATCTATGATGTCTCTTACTGATTTACCGCTATCATTTTGGGGTTTGTGCTTTAGAGACGGCCGCATTCACATTTAATAGGGCACCATCTAAATCCGTTGGGACGACACCATATGAACTATGGTTTGGCAAGAAACCTAAACTGTCGTTTCTTACAGCTTGGGGATGCGATGCATATGTGAAAAAGCTTCAAACTAATAAGCTCGAACCTAAATCGGAGAAATGTGTCTTCATAGGATACCCAAAGGAGACTGTTGGGTACACCTTCTATCACAGATCTGAAGGCAAGATATTCGTTGCTAAGAATGGATCCTTTCTAGAGGAGTTTCTCTTGAAACAAGTGAGTGGGAGGAAAGTAGACCTTGATGAGGTAATTGTACCTTCTCCCGAATTGGAAAGTAGTTCATCACTGAAATCAGTTCCAGTGATTCCTACACCAATCAGTGAGGAAGCTAATGATGATGAGCATGAAACTTCAGATCAAGTTACTACCAAACCTCGTAGGTCAACCAAAGTACGATCCGCACCAGAGTGGTACGAAAATCCTATTCTGGAAGTCATGTTACTTGACCATGATGAGCCTACTGTAGGGTAACGCAGCAGGAAACAAAAAATTTCCGACCTACACACCAGCCCTGGACCACTATGGAGACTGCATAGATGGTTTGATCTTTTTCGTTACCGACACGTAGCGTAGCGGGAAGTAGAGTCGATGACGATCGGCGGTGCAGATCCCCGCAGCTAGGATTTACAACCTCCCAACCGTGAGGATGTATACCCTCATCTGCTCCTCAGACAGCCCTCCGGGAGGCGGTCGAATAGCCCCCCCAGACGGTGTCACGGATAGCCCTTCGGGAGGACCTTCGAAACTCGAACGGTCACTCAGACAGCCCTTCGGGAGTACCTTCGAAACTCGAACGGTCACACGGACAGCCCTCCGGGAGGCACTCATGAACTAAGACCGAAACTACGATCTCTCTACAGAGTTGCACACATACGGTGTTGGGGATATTATTACTGGACATAAACCGGCCAGGAGCAGCCAGATTAACTTTATGAAGATTAGAAGCCCATGAAGACGTAAGAATGATGGCGCTTTATGAAGGCCCAAGGCCCAAAGGCGAGTTAAAGCCTGTAGATATAAACCGACCTTATTATGTAACTTGCATTGTAAGATAGGAAGTATAAAGACCGAACCAGACACGTTTATGATCCGGCTTCGGGACTCTGTAAACTGGCGGGCGTCAACCTATGTATATAAAGGGATGACCCGGCAGCGGTTTAGGGAGGACAGACAACAACTCGAGGGCCAGTCAAAGCGGATTCCCTCCCTGGTCATTGAAACCCCAGCAATACCAATCACAACTAGACGTAGGCTTTTACCTTCATCGAAGGAGCCAAACTATTATAAACTTCCCATGTCCCCTTGTCCAATTTAACCCCTTTAAGCTAACCCATTGCGATGGCTCCACGACTAAGTCCTTTCACAAGGACATCTGTCGTGACAAACCCATGACAGTTGGCGCCCGCTGTGGGGCTATCGCACGATGGTTTCGAGTTCTTAAAGGGCAGCTTTGATGGACTCAAAGGATACGCTGTGGGCCGGATGACGAAGAGTCGTCGCGGCAAGCTCTACATTGACAACGTAGGATGGGGCCCCGAGGCTGATTCAATCAAATACGGGTACCGGGTCCCCTTTGGTGGGATTCACATCTTCATCGGCAACATTGGTGAACCGGGCCCTGAGCCGAACACCTGCACCGACATCATCGAGACGGCTCAGCGTGCAAGCCCTTCCCCGGTTCAGCCCGCGACGAACCATGTTTTCGTAGGTGTCATCAATGGAGCAGTATATGAGGACGGACCAGCATCTGATGGAGAAACCGTTGTCTGCTCCGACGATGAGTCTTCTGGAGAGACCGAATCGCTCTATGAGTTGCATGATGGCCGGATTGGTGGAGGTTCCGAGGGCAACAGTATTCCGGACTCCCCTGATCTGCCAAACCAGGCCGCTATCTTCATGGCCGGTACACAATCAGTGCCCCACTCATCAACCGCCGCAGCAATGCTCTCCGATTCAGCAACAGCCACGCTGGCGGGGGCAGGGAGCTCTGCGCCACCTCCGGCTCAAGTTCTGTCTGACTTGTTCGATGCTTTGGCAACATTGATGGCTGCAGAGGTGGATGCAGCAGCCCGGGATCAGCACAACGTGGAGATCGCAAAGGTAAAGGATCAGATAACTTAGGCTAAAGCGGACCTAGTAGCAGAGAACGCTAGGATGGCTACAGAACGGGCCGAGTTGGAAGCTCAGGCCTACCGGCTTAGGCTGGATCAGAATGTTTCAGAGGAAGTCATGAGAAGAAGATACTGATCGCATCTCCCGCCGAGTTATGAGCCAAGAGATCTCTTCAATACACCAGGAGCAAGAACGAGTAACCCACCAATATTAAACCGGGCGGAGGCGCCAGGAACAGGAGCGCCGGTTCAGCCGCGCGCGACGGACCCGCCTCGTCAGAACAACATTGTGCCACAGTATATTCCAATACCTCCCGGGCATTACTCCAACCCGTTGGACAACATTGTGGCCGCCGCTTCACGATTGGCATCCCTCCCAACCGACAGCGAATCACCAGTTGCGATTGAGGCACGACGGGCCAGAGATCTCCTTCGAACAGCTCTAAACCAGCAGTAGGCATATTCGCACAGTCGTGAGAGGATTCATTCCACCCCCCTCCCCCCCCTGTCCAAGCCGGAGCTACAGCAGGCACGTTGAGGATGAACCGGCCGTATCAAGCAGTGCACGTCACCGCAATTCACCGCGAGGGCACAACCCGGCAGGGGGAGGTGCTAATGCGCAAGATGTGGTTGATCATGGTCGCGCGCGTCGAGAAGCCGACTTAGCAGCTCTGCACGGAGCCCGTCAACCTACTCTGGTTCACCCTACTGCTTCAGTAGAGCCAGGTGTGGTATTCAGTTCCTTAGGGGTGCCGTAAGTCTTACCCGCGCTTTGCGTAATGTGAGACTGCCCAAGGATTTCAAAGGACCTTGTAAGGTACCCAATTATACCGCCGATCTGCAAACAGAGGCATGGGTTGAAAGCTACAAGATGGCAATGGAGATGTTAGATGTGGATGAAGCAATATGTGCTAAATACTTCACCATGATGTTGGAAGGGACAGCTCGTACTTGGTTGAAGAGCTTACCAACTAACTCTGTCGGATCATGGGCTGAACTGAAGCACCGGTTTATCCATAACTTCAGAGATACTTGTAAGCAACCCATATCAATTGTGGATCTGGCCGCTTGTGTCCAAGAGGATGGGGAGTCCACAACCCATTGGTTAAAGCGGGTCTCAGCTATTTCGCATTCATCAGATCGTATCAATGCAGATACCGCAGTTCTAACATTGAAGGGAAATTGCCGTTTTCTGCCGCTCAAACAGAAGTTAGGAAGGCTCAAACATCACTGCAATGATATGTCAACGCTTATGGCCGCTTTGGTTAAATACGCTGATTCAGATAATACCAAAGACCCTGACTCAGAGGAGGACAAACCGGGGAAAGGGAAAAAGAACGGCAACACCAAGGGTCAACAACATAATCCGGCAAGCCATGGGAACAATGGTAAGCGCAAGGCCGACAACAGTTTGGACTTTGTGGCTAACACCAATGCTCAGGAGAATGGTCAGCGCCGTAAGGGCAAGCAGCCCCAGAGGGACGGAGGTTCATGCCCCAATTTGGAGCGCCTGTTAAATCAACCTTGTCCAAAGCATGGATCAAAGGAGAAGCCAGCATCGCATCTTTGGAAGGATTGCTATATCATGCGAGATTTCAAGAACTCCAATATGTTTTAGTACGATAATGGCCCGCCCGGTGGTTCAGGAGGTGGTTTCCACGGGCCGGGTTACGGAGGCGGCAGCTCCGGTTCAGGATTTCAGGGCAATCAAACCGGACACAACAATCAAGGGAACCAGGGCAACCAAGGAGGTTATAACCATCAGGGGAACCAGCAGCAGTAGTAGTCGGGTTATCTGAGCAATCCTAAGCAGTTACATAGTGGGCAATATCATGTCTTCACCACTAGCTTGTGTAAGCATGATCAGAAGCTTCACAAGAGGGCAGTAAACTCTGTTGAACCGGCGGTGCCTCAATATTTGCGCTGGTCTGAGCAACCCATTTTGTGGAGTAGAGAGGATCACCCCCCCCCCCGGGTTGACAATCCGGGCCATCTGGCTTTAGTGGTTGCCCCTCAAGTTGGGGGATATAAGTTCACTAAGGTACTCATGGATGGGGGAAGTAGTATCAACATTTTATATTATGATACCTTCCGTCGTATGGGGTTGACAGATCAGAATCTTAAGTCTTCAAACACCGTTTTTCATGGTGTGGTGCCTGGCAAGTCTGCATATCCAGTGGGCAAGATAGCCTTAGAGGTGGCTTTTGGAGATGACCATGATTTAAGATCAGAAACATTGACTTTTGAGGTGGTGAAAATCAAAAGTTCGTATCACGCTTTGTTTGGGCGACCGGCTTATGCTAAGTTCATGGCGAGGCCGTGTTATGTTTATCTACAGCTTAAAATGCCACGTCATAAGGGGACCATCACAGTACACGGGAGCAGGAAGATCGCTTTGGAATGTGAGGAAGGTGATGCGGCTTATGCTGAGTCGGTTTGTGCCACGGAGGAGCTGAAGTTTTATAAAGACCAAGTTGATCCGGCAGATATGACCTCTTTGAAAAAGCCAACTACGGAACACGATCCGGCGTTGAAATTTAAATCGGCCACAGATACTAAGATGGTTGATTTTGTTCCTGGCGATTCATCCAAGCAGTTCAGCATCTGCACAAACCTGGATCCCAAATAGGAAAGCACGCTCAACGAGTTCATCCGTGAGAACCGGGACATCTTTGCATGAAAACCTTCTGACATGCCAGGTGTACCGAGGGAACTCGCTGAGCACACACTTAACATTGATCCTAAGTTTAAACCGGTCCGACAGTTTCTCCGCCGCTTCAATGAAGAAAGGCGCAAGGCTATTGGTGAAGAGGTAGCTCAGTTGTTGGCCACGGGGTTTATCGTGGAGGTCTTTCACCCGGAATGGTTGGCTAATCCGGTGCTAGTTCTTAAGAAAAACGGCACTTGGTGTATGTGTGTAGATTACACAGATTTGAACAAGGCTTTCCCTGCAGACCCCTTTGCCCTCCCTCGTATTGATCAGATCATTGATGCTACGGCGGGTTGTGACCATTTGTGTTTTCTGGATGCTTATTCTGGTTATCATCTTATCAAAATGGTAGTTAAGGACCAGGAGAAGACAACTTTCATAACTCCCTTTGGAGCCTTTTGCTATGTCTCCATGCCCTTTGGGCTTAAGAGTGCCCAGGCGACTTATCAACGCTGTATTCAGAATTGTCTTCATAAGCAAATTGGGCGTAATGTTCATGCATATGTGGATGATATTGTGATAAAATCCAGGAAGGAGGAAACATTGATAGATGATTTGAGAGAAACCTTTGACAACCTCCGGGTTTACAAGATGACGCTCAATCCGGAAAAGTGTGTCTTTGGTGTCCCGGCAGGCAAACTCTTGGGTTTTCTGGTGTCAAACAGAGGCATTGAGGCTAATCCGGAAAAATCTCAGGAATTACATCTTTGGCTAAACCGGTGTGTATCAATGACGTTCAACGTTTGGCCGACCGGATTGCGGCTTTGAGCCGGTTTATCAGTCGTCTTGGGGAGAAGGCTATCCCTTTATATCAGATGCTAAAGAAAACAGATGATTTTGTCTGGAGCAAGGTGACTGATAAAGCGTTTGAGGATCTGAAGAGGCAGTTAGCTGAACCGCCTGTGCTTGCAGCCCTGGTCGATAAAGAGCCGTTATTGCTATATCTGGCTGCTAATGCCTGAGCTGTTAGCGTGGCTATTGTGGTGGAGCGCAAGGAAGCTGGAAAGGGGTATCCGGTTCAACAGCCGGTTTATTATTATCAGTGAGGTGCTCATTGAATCAAAGCAGAGGTATCCACATTGGCAGAAGCTGGTGTATGGAGTGTTTATGGCAATCCGGAAGCTTAAACATTATTTTCAGGGCCATCCTATCACAGTGGTCAGTTCAGCCCCTCTGGGAGATATCATTCAAAACAGAGAAGCAACTGGCTGGATTGCCAATTGGGCCATTGAGCTTGGACCTCACGGGCTCAAATACATACCTCGCACAGTGATCAAATCCCAAGCACTCGTGGATTTCATCAATGATTGGACAGAATTGCAGGTACCAAAGGAAAAGCCAGATAATACGTATTGGACTATTCACTTTGATGGATCCCGACAGATGGAGGGCTCGGGGGCTGGAGTCATACTAACTTCCCCATGAGGTGACAAGTTTTGTTATGTCCTCCGTTTAATGTTCCCTTGTACTAACAATGCAGCTGAGTATGAGGCCTTACTCCATGGTCTTCAAATGGCTAAGGAGATGAACTTAAGCTGGGTTAAGTGCTTTGGAGATTCAGATCTGGTGGCTCAATAGGTGTCTGGCACTTGGGATTCTAAAGACCCACTCATGGCTGCATATCGACGAGAGGTGGATACAGTAGCTGGTCACTTCAGGGGTTATCAGGTGGACCATATAGACCGGCGAAAGAACCAAGCGGGGGACGCTTTAAGCCGCCTTGGTTCTCAGCATAAACCGGTCCCACCAAATGTTTTTCTTGACGTGCTGCATAATCCGTTGGTCAAGGTACCAACAGAGGAGGAGTTGGCTATTCCTGACCTGGAGGCTCAATTGGTGGCAGCTTTGCATGTCATACCAGATTGGACAATCCCATACCTGGCTTACATGAACCGGGGCGAGTTACCGAAGGATGAAACATCGGCCCGACAGATAATCCGGCGTTCCAAGTCAATGACCATACTCAACGGAGACTTACATCATTACAGCGTCTCAGGGGCAATTCAGTGTTATGTCTCTCCTCAAGAGGGTTGTGAGATTTTGCGAGAAATCCATGAAGGGAATTGTGGTCACCACGCTGGTTCAAAGTCTTTGGTAGCTAAAGCTTTTCGCCACGGTTTTTATTGGTTAACAGCTCACGCTGATGCGGAGGACTTAGTCAAAAGATGTGACGGTTGTCAAAAATTCGCACACCGTGCTCATATTCTGACTCAGGAGTTGAGGATGATTCCAATAGCGTGACCGTTTGTGACTTGGGGGCTTGATATGGTTGGACCATTTAAGCGCTCCAAGGACAAAAAGACCCACTTGTTAGTGGCAGTTGACAAATTCACCAAATGGGTGGAAGCAGAGCTAGTCAGTAAGTGTGATGCGGCCACGGCGGTTCAGTTCGTCAAAGAGGTGATATTTCGGTTTGGTTTTCCACACAATATTATAACTGATAATGGTACTAATCTGTCAAAGGGAGAGATGGAGGAATTTTGCCAACGTGAGCACATCTGGCTTGATATAGCATCGGTGGCTCACCCCCAATCTAATGGTCAGTCGGAGAGGGCAAATCAAGAAATTTTGAGAGGTATTAAACCCCGGCTTATGGTTCCTTTGAAGCAGATACCGGGTTGTTGGGTTGAGGAGTTACCTTCTGTGTTATGGAGCATCAACACCACACCCAACAGATCTACGGGTTACACGCCTTTCTTCATGGTTTACGGAGCGGAGGCGGTTCTTCCTAGTGACATACGTCACGACTCGCCCCGTGTGGCAGCTTATATTGAAGCTGATAATGAGACAGCACGTCAGGATTCCCTGGACCTATTAGATGAGGAGAGTGATCTTGCAGCAGCACGTTCGGCGATTTATCAACAAGATCTCCGACGTTATCACAGCCGCCGGGTTAAGACCAGAACTTTTCAAGAGGGCGATCTGGTGCTCCGGCTCATCTAGGATCAGACTGATATGCACAAATTATCCCCACCTTGGGAAGGACCTTTTGTGGTCAGCAACAATCTGCACAACGGGTGATACGTCTCCAACGTATCTATAATTTTTGATTGCTCCATGCTATATTATCTACTATTTTGGGCAATATTGGAATTTAATATCCACTTTTATATTATTTTTGGGACTAACCTATTAACCGGAGGCCCAACCCAGATTTGCTGTTTTTTGCCTATTTCAGTGTTTCGAAGAAAAGGAATATCAAACGAAGTCGAAACGGAACGAAATCAACTGGAGAAGTTACTTTTGGAAGGAAAACAACCCAGGGAACTTGGAGTGCATGTCAGGGGAGACACGGGCTGCCCACGAGGGTGGGGGCGTGCCCCCTGCCTCGTGGGGCCCCCGTGGCTCCTCCGACGTATTTCCTGCACCCATAAATATCGTCGTACCCAAAAACTTCCAGAACGGATATTAGATCGGGAGTTCCGCCGCCAGAAGCCTCCATAGCCACCGAAAGCCAATCTAGACCCGTTCCGGCACCCTGTCGGAGGGGGCAATCCTTCTCCGGTGGCCATCTTCATCATCCCTGTGCTCTCCATGACGAGGAGGAAGTAGTTCTCCCTCTGGGCTGAGGGTATGTACCAGTAGCTATGTGTTTGATCTCTCTCTCTCGTGTTCTTGATTTGGCACGATCTTGATGTATCGCGAGCTTTGCTATTATAGTTGGACCCTATGTTTCTCCTCCCCCTCTTCTCTCTTGTAATGAATTGAGTTTCCCCTTTGAAGTTATCTTATCGGATTGAGTCTTTAAAGATTTGAGAACACTTGATGTATGTCTTGGTGATCAACTTGCGGGTTTCGTGACATTGGGAACCTATGCATAGGGGTTGGCACACGTTTTCATCGTGATTCTCCGGTAGAAAATTTGGGCACTCTTTGAGGTCCTTTGTGTTGGTTGAATAGATGAATCTGAGATTGTGTGATGCATATTGTATAATCATACCCATGGATACCTGAGGTGACATTGGAGTATCTAGGTGACATTAGGGTTTTGGTTGATTTGTGTCTTAAGGTGTTATTCTAGTACAAACTCTAGGGCTGTTTGTGACACTTATAGGAATAGCCCAACGGATTGATTGTAAAGAATAACTTTGAGGTGGTTTCGTACCGTACCATAATCTCTTCGTTCGTTCTCCGCTATTAGTGACTTTGGAGTGACTCTTTGTTGCATGTTGAGGGATAGTTATGTGATCCAATTATGTTAGTATTGTTGAGGGAACTTACACTAGCGAAAGTATGAACCCTAGGCCTTATTTCCTATCATTGCAATACTGTTTACGCTCACTTTTATCATTAGTTACTTTGCTGTTTTTATAATTTCAGATTAAAAATACCCGTATCTACTATCCATATACCACTTGTATCACCATCTCTTCGCTGAACTAGTGATCCTATACAATTTACCATTGTATTGGGTGTGTTGGGGACACAAGAGACTCTTTGTTATTTGGTTGCAGGGTTGCTTGAGATAGACCATCTTCATCCTACGCCTCCTACGGATTGATAAACCTTAGGTCATCCACTTGAGGGAAATTTGCTACTATCCTACAAACCTCTGCACTTGGAGGCCCAACAACGTATACAAGAAGAAGGTTGTGTAGTAGACATCAAGCTCTTTTCTGGCGCCGTTGCCGGGGAAGCAAGGAAAGCGGCACTAACACACCCCATCAACTAAGCTCTTTTCTGGCGCTGTTGCCGGGGAGGTGAGTGCTTGAAGGTATATCTTTAGATCTTGCAATCGAGTCTTTTAGTTTCTTGTTTTATCACTAGTTTAGTTTATAAAAGAAAACTACCAAAAATGGAATTGAGTTTGTCTCATACGCTTCACCTTTTTAATATCTTTCGTGAGTATGATGGAAAGGATAATTGTGCTCAAGTGCTAGAAGAAGAAATCTATAAAATGTTTGGCACTAAATATTTGAATGATGAGCGTGATTGCAATGTTGTTAGTATGAATTCCTTGAATATCCATGATACTAATGATATGCAATGCCACAAGCTTGGGGAAGCTATGTTTGATGAAGATGATATTTTTTGTCCCCCAAGCTTTGATGAGCAAATTCACTATGATGAAAGCATGCCTCCTATCTATGATGATTATTGTGATGACATGTATGATTTAAAGAATAATGATAACAATGAAACTTGTCATCTTGATCTTAATTTTCAATCACATGATAGTTGTTTTGTTGAGTTTGCTCCCACTATTATTCATGAGAAGAAATTTGCTTATGTGGAGAGTAGTAAATTTTCTATGCTTGTAGATCATGAAAAGAATGCTTTAGGTGCTGGTTATATTGTTGAATTCATTCATGATGCTACCAAAAATTATTATGAGGGAGGAACATATTCTTGTAGGAATTGCAATAATATCAAGTTTCCTCTCTATGTGCTTAAAGTTTCAAAGTTATGCTTGTTTTACCTTCCTATGCAAGTTGATTATTGTTCCCACAAGTTGTTTGCTCACAAAATCCCTATGCATAGGAAGTATGTTATACTTAAATGTGCTAGTCATTTTCTTCATGATGCTCTCTTTATGTTCCAATTCTTATCCTTTATGTGAGCATCATTCAAATCATCATGCCTAGCTAGGGGCATTAAACGATATCGCTTGTTGGGAGGCAACCCAATTTTATTTTTGTTCCTTGCCTTTTGTTCCTGTTTAGTAATAAATAACCCATCTAGCCTATGTTTAGATGTGGGTTTATGTGTTTAATTAGTGTTTGTGCCAAGTAGAACCGTTGGGCAGACTTGGGGGAAGTCTTTGCGATCATGCTGTAAAAAACAGAAACTTTAGCGCTCACGAGAATTGCTGTCATTTTTATTTGGAGAGTGGTATTTAGTTAATTATTTTTGCAGATGATTAATAGGTAAATTCCTCAGGTCCAGCAACTTATTTTAGAATTTTATGAGTTCCAGAAGTATACGTTTGATCCAGATTACTACAGACTGTTCTGTTTTTGACAGATTCTGTTTTTCATGTGTTGTTTACTTATTTTGATGAATCTATGGCTAGTAAAATAGTTTATAAACCATAGAGAAGTTGGAATACAGTAGTTTTAACACCAATATAAATAAATAATGAGTTCATTACAGTACCTTGAAGTGGTGATTTATTTTCTTATACTAATGGAGCTTATGAGTTTTCTGTTAAGTTTTGTGTTGTGAAGTTTTCAAGTTTTGGGTAAGGATTCGATGGACTATGGAATAAGGAGTGGCAAGAGCCTAAGCTTGGGGATTCCCAAGGCACCCTAAGGTAATATCCAAGGACACCAAAAATCCTAAGCTTGGGGATGCCCCGGAAGGCATCCCCTCTTTCGTCTTCGTTCATCGGTAACTTTACTTGGAGCTATATTTTTATTCGCCACATGATATGTGTTTTGCTTGGAGCGTCATTTTATTTTATTTAGTTTTGCTTGCTGTTTGAATAGAATACCAAGATCTGAAATTCTTAAATGTTAGAGAGTCTTTACATAGTTGCATAATTAATCGACTACTCATTGATCTTCACTTATATCTTTCGGAGTAGTTTGTCGTTTGCTCTAGTGCTTCACTTATATCCTTTTAGAGCATGGTGGTAGTTTTATTTTGAAGAAATAGATGAACTCTCATGTTTCACTTATATTATTTTGAGAGTCTTAATAGCATGGTAATTTGCTTAAAATCCTAATATGCTAGGTATTCAAGAATAATAAAATACTCTTAATGAGTGTGTTGAATACTAAGAGAAGTTTGATGCTTGATGATTGTTTTGAGATATGGAGATGGTGATATTAGAGTCATGCTAGTTGAGTAGTTGTGAATTTGAGAAATACTTGTGTTGAAGTTTGTGATGTTGGGGAACGTTGCAGAAAACAAAAAATTTCCTACGATTTCACCAAGATCCATCTAGGAGTTCATCTAGCACCGAGTGATCGGATTGCATCTACATACCTTTGTAGATCACGCGCGGAAGCATTCAAAGAACGGGGATGAGGAAGGTGTACTCGACGTGATTCAAATCACCGGAGATCCTAGCGCCGAACGGATGGCACCTCCGCGTTCAACACACATACGGTCAGCATAACGTCTCCTCCTTCTTGATCCAGCAAGGGGGAAGGAGAGGTTGAGGAAGATGGCTCCAGCAGCAGCACGACGGCGTGGTGGTGATGGAGCTGCAGTACTCCGGCAGGGCTTCGACAAGCTCTATGGAGGAGGAGGAGTTGTTGGAGAGGGAGAGGGAGGCACCAAAGATGTGTTATGAGAGGCCCTCCTTTCCCCACTATATATAGGGAGTCCAAGGGGGGGGGCGCCGGCCCTAGGAGATCCAATCTCCTAGGGGGTGCGGCCAAGGGAGGAATCCCTCCTCTCCAAGGCACCTAGGAGGTGCCTTCCCCCTTTGGGACCCTTCCCTTCCTTGAACCCTAGGCGCATGGGCCTCTTGGGGCTGGTGCCCTTGGCCCATATAGGCCAAGGCGCACCCCCTACAGCCCATGTGGCCCCCCGGGGCAGGTGGCCCCACCCAGTGGACCCCCGGGACCCTTCCGGTGGTCCCGGTACAATACCAGTGACCCCGAAACTTGTCCCGACGCCCGAAATAGCACTTCCTATATATAATTCTTTACCTCCGGACCATTCCGGAACTCCTCGTGACGTCCGGGATCTCATCCGGGACTCCGAACAACATTCGGTTTACTGCATATACATATCCCTACAACCCTAGCGTCACCGAACCTTAAGTGTGTAGACCCTACGGGTTCGGGAGACATGTAGACATGACCGAGATCGCTCTCCGGTCAATAACCAACAGCAGGATCTGGATACCCATGTTGGCTCCCACATGCTCCTCGATGATCTCATCGGATGAACCACGATGTCGAGGATTCAAGCAACCCCGTATACAATTCCCTTCGTCAATCGGTATGTTACTTGCCCGAGATCCGATCGTCGGTATCCCAATACCTCGTTCAATCTCGTTACCGGCAAGTCACTTTACTCGTACTGTAATGCATGATCCCATGACCAGACACTTGGTCACTTTGAGCTCATTATGATGATGCATTACCGAGTGGGCCCAGTGATACCTCTCCGTCATACGGAATGACAAATCCCAGTCTTGATCCGTGTCAACCCAACAGATACTTTCGGAGATACCCGTAGTATACCTTTATAGTCACCCAGTTACTTGTGACGTTTGGTACACCCAAAGCACTCCTACGGTATCCTGGAGTTACATGATCTCATGGTCTAAGGAAAAGATACTTGACATTGGAAAACTCTAGCAAACGAACTATATGATCTTATGCTATGTTTAGGATTGGGTCTTGTCCATCACATCATTCTCCTAATGATATGATCTCGTTATCAATGACATCCAATGTCCATAGTCAGGAAACCATGACTATCTATTGATCAACGAGCTAGTCAACTAGAGGCTTACTAGGGACATGTTGGTGTCTATTATTCACACATGTATTACGATTTCCGGATAACACAATTATAGCATGAATAAAGACAATTATCATGAACAAGGAAATATAATAATAATGCTTTTATTATTGCCTCTAGGGCATATTTCCAACAGTCTCCCACTTGCACTAGAGTCAATAATCTAGTTACATTGTGATGAATCGAACACCCATGGAATTCTGGTGTTGATCATGTTTTGCTCTAGGGAGAGGTTTAGTCAACGGATCTGCTACATTCAGGTCCGTATGTACTTTACAAATATCTATGTCTCCATCTTGAACATTTTCACGAATGGAGTTGAAGCGACGCTTGATGTGCCTTGTCTTCTTGTGAAACCTGGGCTCCTTGGCAAGAGCAATAGCTCCAGTGTTGTCACAGAAGAGCTTGATCGGCCCCGACACATTGGGTATGACTCCTAGGTCGGTGATGAACTCCTTCACCCAAATTGCTTCATGTGCTGCCTCCGAGGCTGCCATGTACTCCGCTTCACATGTAGATCCCGCCACGACGCTCTGCTTGCAACTGCACCAGCTTACTGCCCCACCATTCAAAATATACACGTATCCGGTTTGTGACTTTGAGTCATCTAGATCTGTGTCGAAGCTAGCGTCGACGTAACCCTTTACCACGAGCTCTTCGTCACCTCCATAAACGAGAAACATTTCCTTAGTCCTTTTCAGGTACTTCAGGATATTCTTGACCGCTGTCCAGTGTTCCTTGCCGGGATTACTTTGGTACCTTCCTACCAAACTTACGGCAAGGTTTACATCAGGTCTGGTACACAGCATGGCATACATAATAGAACCTATGGCTGAGGCATAGGGGATGACGCTCATCTCTTCTATATCTTCTGCCGTGGTCGGACATTGAGCTGAGCTCAATTTCACACCTTGTAACACAGGCAAGAACCCCTTCTTAGACTGATCCATATTGTATTTCTTCAATATCTTATCAAGGTATGTGCTTTGTGAAAGACCTATGAGGCGTCTTGATCTATCTCTATAGATCTTGATGCCTAATATATATGCAGCTTCTCCAAGGTCCTTCATTGAAAAACACTTATTCAAGTAGGCCTTAATGCTGTCCAATAGTTCTATATCATTTCCCATCAAAAGTATGTCATCTACATATAATATGAGAAATGCTACAGAGCTCCCACTCACTTTCTTGTAAACGCGGGCTTCTCCATAAGTCTGTGTAAACCCAAACGCTTTGATCATCTCATCAAAGCGAATGTTCCAACTCCGAGATGCTTGCACCAGCCCATATATCGAGCGTTGGAGCTTGCACACCTTGTTAGCATTCTTAGGATCGACAAAACCTTCCGGCTGCATCATATACAATTCTTCCTTAAGGAAACCATTAAGGAATGCCGTTTTGACGTCCATTTGCCATATCTCATAATCATAGAATGCGGCAATTGCTAACATGATTCGGACGGACTTTAGCTTCGCTACCGGTGAGAAAGTCTCATCGTAGTCAACCCCTTGAACTTGTCGATAACCCTTAGCGACAAGCCGAGCTTTATAGATGGTCACATTACCATCCGCGTCTGTCTTCTTCTTAAAGATCCATTTATTTTCTATGGCTCGCCGCTCAACGGGCAAGTCAGTCAAAGTCCATACTTCGTTTTCATACATGGATCCTATCTCGGATTTCATGGCTTCTAGCCATTTGTCGGAATCCGGGCCCGCCATCGCTTCTTCATAGTTTGAAGGTTCACCATTGTCTAATAACATGATTTCCAAGACAGGGTTGCCGTACCACTCTGGTGCGGAACGTGTCCTTGTGGACCTACGAATTTCAGTAGGAGCTTGATCAGAAGTATCTTGATCATTATCATTAACTTCCTCTCTAGTCAGTGCAGGCACCTTAGGAACATTTTCTTGAGTTGCGCCATTTTCCGGTTCAAGAGGTAATACTTCATCAAGTTCTACTTTCCTCCCACTTACTTCTTTCAAGAGAAACTCCTTCTCTAGAAAGGATCCATTCTTGGCAACAAAGATCTTGCCTTCAGATCTGAGGTAGAAGGTATACCCAATAGTTTCTTTAGGGTATCCTATGAAGACGCATTTTTCCGACTTGGGTTCGAGCTTTTCAGGTTGAAGTTTCTTGACATAAGTATCGCATCCCCAAACTTTAAGAAACGACAGCTTAGGTTTCTTCCCAAACCATAATTCATACGGTGTCGTCTCAACGGATTTCGACGGAGCCCTATTTAAAGTGAATGCGGCAGTCTCTAAAGCATAGCCCCAAAAAGATAGCAGTAAATCGGTAAGAGACATCATAGATCGCACCCTATCTAATAGAGTGCGATTACGACGTTCGGACACACCATTACGCTGAGGTGTTCCAGGCGGCGTGAGCTGTGAAACTATTCCACATTTTCTTAAGTGTGTGCCAAACTCATGACTCAAGTATTCTCCTCCACGATCTGATCGCAGGAACTTGATTTTCCTGTCATGTTGATTCTCAACCTCACTCTGAAATTCCTTGAACTTTTCAAAGGTCTCAGACTTGTGTTTCATTAAGTAGACATACCCATATCTACTCAAGTCATCAGTGAGGGTGAGAACATAACGATAGCCACCGCGAGCCTCAACACTCATTGGACCACACACATCAGTATGTATGATTTCCAACAAGTTGGTTGCTCGCTCCATTGTTCCGGAGAACGGAGTCTTGGTCATTTTACCCATGAGGCATGGTTCGCACGTGTCAAATGATTCGTAATCAAGAGACTCTAAAAGTCCATCAGCATGGAGCTTCTTCATGCGTTTGACACCTATGTGACCAAGGCGACAGTGCCACAAGTATGTGGGACTATCATTATCAATCTTACATCTTTTGGTACTCACACTATGAACATGTGTAGTATTACGCTCGAGATTCATTAAGAATAAACCATTCACCATCGAAGCATGACCATAAAACATATCTCTCATATAAATAGAACAACCATTATTCTCGGATTTAAATGAGTATCCATCTCGAATTAAACGAGATCCTGATACAATGTTCATGCTCAAAGCTGGCACTAAATAACAATTATTAAGGTTTAAAACTAATCCCGTAGGCAAATGTAGAGGTAGCGTGCCGACGGCGATCACATTGACCTTGGAACCATTCCCGACGCGCATCGTCACCTCGTCCTTTGCCAGTCTCCGCTTATTCCGCAGCTCCTGCTTTGAGTTACAAATGTGAGCAACCGCACCGGTATCAAATACCCAGGAGCTACTACGAATACTGGTAAGGTACACATCAATTACATGTATATCACATATACCTTTCGTTTTGCCGGCCTTCTTGTCCGCTAAGTATTTGGGGCAGTTCCGCTTCCAGTGACCACTTCCCTTGCAATAAAAGCACTCAGTCTTGGGCTTGGGTCCATTCTTTGGCTTCTTCCCGGCAGCTTGCTTGCCGGGCGTGGCAACTCCCTTGCCGTCCTTCTTGAAGTTCTTCTTACCCTTGCCTTTCTTGAACTTAGTGGTTTTATTCACCATCAACACTTGATGTTCCTTTTTGACTTCTACCTCTGCTGATTTCAGCATTGCAAATACCTCAGGAATGGTCTTTTCCATCCCCTGCATATTGAAGTTTATCACAAAGCTCTTGTAGCTTGGTGGAAGCGACTGGAGGATTCTGTCAATGACCGCGTCATCCGGGAGATTAACTCCCAGCTGAGTCAAGCGGTTATGTAACCCAGACATTGTGAGTATGTGCTCACTGATAGAACTATTTTCCTCCATCTTACAGCTAAAGAACTTGTCGGAGACTTCATATCTATCGACCCGAGCATGAGCTTGGAAAACCATTTTCAGCTCTTCGAACATCTCGTATGCTCCGTGTCTCTCAAAACGTTTTTGGAGCCTCGGTTCTAAGCTGTAAAGCATGCCGCACAGAACGAGGGAGTAATCATCAGCACGTGTCTGCCAAGCGTTCATAACGTCTTGGTTCTTTGGAACGGGAGGGTCACCTAGCGGTGCTTGTAGGAAATAATCTTTCTTGGCAGCTATGAGGATGATCCTCAGGTTCCGGACCCAGTCCGTATAGTTGTTGCCATCGTCTTTGAGCTTGGTTTTCTCTAGGAACGCGTTGAAGTTGAGGACTACGTTGGCCATTTGATCTAAAAGACATATTGTAAACATTTTTAGACTAAGTTCATGATAATTAAGTTCATCTAATCAAATTATTCAATGAACTCCCACTTAGATAGACATCCCTCCAGTCATCTAAGTATAACATGATCCGAGCTAACTAGGCCATGTCCGATCATCACGTGAGACGGACTAGTCAACATCGGTGAACATCTTCATGTTGATCGTATCTTATATACGACTCATGCTCGACCTTTCGGTCTTTTGTGTTCCGAGGACATGTCTGTACATGCTAGGCTCGTCAAGTCAACCTAAGTGTTTGCATGTGTAAATCTGTCTTACACCCGTTGTATGTGAACGTTAGAATCTAACACCCGATCATCACGTGGTGCTTCGAAACAACGTACTGTCGCAACGATGCACAGTTAGGGGGAACAGTTTCTTGAAATTATTATGAGGGATCATCTTATTTACTACCGTCGTTCTAAGTAAACAAGATGCAAAACATGATAAACATCACATGCAATCAAATAATAATAGTGACATGATATGGCCAATATCACATAGCTCCTTTGATCTCCATCTTGGGGCTCCATGATCATCTTGTCACCGGCATGACACCATGATCTCCATCATTGTGTCTCCATGAAGTTGCTCGCCAACTATTACTTCTACTACTACGGCTTACGCGTTTAGCAATAAAGTAAAGTAATTTACATGGCGTTTCTCAATGACATGCAAGTCATACAAAAAATAAAGACAACTCCTATGGCTCCTGCCGGTTGTCATACTCATCGACATGCAAGTTGTGATTCTTATTACAATAGCATGAACATCTCATACATCACATATATATCATTCATCATTCATCACAACTTTGGCCATATCATATCACAAAGCACTTGCTGCAAAAACAAGTTAGACGTCCTCTAATTGTTGTTGCAAGTTTTACGTGGCTGAAGTAGGGTTCTAGCAAGAACGTTTTCTTACCTACGTGAAAGCCACAACATGATTTGTCAACTTCTATTTACCCTTCATAAGGACCCTTTTCATCGAATCCGCTCCAACTAAAGTGGGAGAGACAGACACCCGCCAGCCACCTTATGCAACTAGTGCATGTTAGTCGGTGGAACCGGTCTCACGTAAGCGTACGTGTAAGGTTGGTCCGGGCCGCTTCATCCCACAATACCGTTGAAGCAAGATAAGACTAGTAGCGGCAAGAAAGTTGACAACATCTATGTCCACAACAAATTGTGTTCTACTCGTGCAAAAGGAACTACGCATAGACCTAGCTCATGATGCCACTGTTGGGGAACGTTGCAGAAAACAAAAATTTTCCTACGGTTTCACCAAGATCCATCTAGGAGTTCATCTAGCAACGAGTGATCGGATTGCATCTACATACCTTTGTAGATCACGCGTGGAAGCGTTCAAAGAACGGGGATGAGGAAGGTGTACTCGACGTGATTCAAATCACCGGAGATCCTAGCGCCGAACGGACGGCACCTCTGCGTTCAACACACGTATGGTCAGCGTAACGTCTCCTCCTTCTTGATCCAGCAAGGGGGAAGGAGAGGTTGAGGAAGATGGCTCCAGCAGCAGCACGGCGGCGTGGTGGTGATGGAGCTGCAGTACTCCGGCAGGGCTTCGCCAAGCTCTATGGAGGAGGAGGAGTTGTTGGAGAGGGAGAGGGAGGCACCAAAGATGTGTTATGAGAGGCCCTCCTTTCCCCACTATATATAGGGAGTCCAAGGGGGGGCACCGGCCCTAGGAGATCAAATCTCCTAGGGGGTGCGGCCAAGGGAGGAATCCCTCCTCCCCAAGGCACCTAGGAGGTGCCTTCCCCCTTTGGGACTCTTCCCTTCCTTGAACCCTAGGCGCATGGGCCTCTTGGGGCTGGTGCCCTTGGCCCATATAGGCCAAGGCGCACCCCCTACAGCCCATGTGGCCCCCTGGGGCAGGTGGCCCCACCCGGTGGACCCCCGGGACCCTTCCGGTGGTCCCGGTACAATACTGTGACCCCGAAACTTGTCCCGACGCCCGAAATAGCACTTCCTATATATAATTCTTTACCTCCGGACCATTCCGGAACTCCTCGTGACATCCGGGATCTCATCCGGGACTCCAAACAACATTCGGGTTACTGCATATACATATCCCTACAACCCTAGCGTCACCGAACCTTAAGTGTGTAGACCCTACGGGTTCGGGAGACATGTAGACATGACCGAGATCGCTCTCCGGTCAATAACCAACAGCGGGATCTGGATACCCATGTTGGCTCCCACATGCTCCTCGATGATCTCATCGGATGAACCACGATGTCGAGGATTCAAGCAACCCCGTATACAATTCCCTTCGTCAATCGGTATGTTACTTGCCCGAGATCCGATCGTCGGTATCCCAATACCTCGTTCAATCTCGTTACCGGCAAGTCACTTTACTCGTACCATAATGCATGATCCTGTGACCAGACACTTGGTCACTTTGAGCTCATTATGATGATGCATTACCGAGTGGGCCCAGTGATACCTCTCCGTCATACGGAGTGACAAATCCCAGTCTTGATCCGTGTCAACCCAACAGATACTTTCAGAGATACCCGTAGTATACCTTTATAGTCACCCAGTTACGTTGTGACGTTTGGTACACCCAAAGCACTCCTACGGTATCCTGGAGTTACACGATCTCATGGTCTAAGGAAAAGATACTTGACATTGGAAAACTCTAGCAAACAAACTATACGATCTTATGCTATGTTTAGGATTGGGTCTTGTCCATCACATCATTCTCCTAATGATGTGATCTCGTTATCAATGACATCCAATGTCCATAGTCAGGAAACCATGACTATCTGTTGATCAATGAGCTAGTCAACTAGAGGCTTACTAGGGACATGTTGGTGTCTATTATTCACACATGTATTACGATTTCCGGATAACACAATTATAGCATGAATAAAGACAATTATCATGAACAAGGAAATATAATAATAATGGTTTTATTATTGCCTCTAGGGCATATTTCCAACATGTGATTCCCGTAACATGCACGTATGGTGAACCGTTATGTGATGAAGTCGGAGCATGATTTACTTATTGATTGCCTTCCTTATGAGTGGCGGTTGGGGACGAGCGATGGTCTTTTCCTACCAATCTATCCCCCTTGGAGCATGCGCGTAGTACTTTGTTTCAATAACTAATAGGTTTTTGCAATAAGTATGTGAGTTCTTTATGACTAATGTTGAGTCCATGGATTATACGCACTCTCAACCTTCCACCATTGCTAGCCTCTCTAGTACCGCGCAACTTTCGCCGGTACCATAAACCCACCATTTACCTTCCTCAAAACAGCCACCATACCTACCTATTATGGCATTTCCATAGCCATTCCAAGATATATTGCCATGCAACTTTCCACTGTTCCGTTTATTATGACACGCTTCATCATTGTCATATTGATTTGCATGATCATGTAGTTGACATCGTATTTGTGGCAAATCCACCGTTCATAATTCTTTCATACATGTCACTCATGAGTCATTGCACATCTCGGTACACCGCCGGAGTCATTCATATAGAGCCATATCTTGTTCTAAGTACCAAGTTGTAATTCTTGAGTTGTAAGTAAATAAAAGTGTGATGATCATCATTATTAGAGCATTGTCCCGGTGAGGAAAGGATGATGGATACTATGATTCCCCCACAAGTCGGGATGAGACTCCGGACAAAAAAAAAGAGGCCAAAGAAGCCCAAAAAAAGAGAGAGGCCGTAGAAAAAGAGAAAAGGCCCAAATAAAAAAATGAGAGAAAAAGAGAGAAGGGACAATGTTACTATCCTTTTACCACACTTGTGCTTCAAAGTAGCACCATGATCTTCATAGTAGAGAGTCTCTCATGTTATCACTTTCATATACTAGTGGGAATCTTTCATTATAGAACTTGGCTTGTATATTCCAATGATGGGCTTCCTCAAATTGCCCTAGGTCTTCATGAGCAAGCAAGTTGGATGCACACCCACTTAGTTTCTTTTTGAGATTTCATATACTTATAGCTCTAGTGCATCCGTTGCATGGCAATTCCTACTCACTCACATTGATATCTATTGATGGGCATCTCCATAGCCCGTTGATACGCCTAGTTGATGTGAGACTATCTTCTCCCTTTTTGTCTTCTCCACAACCACCATTCTATTCCACCTATAGTGCTATGTCCATGGCTCACACTCATGTATTGCGTGAAGATTGAAAAAGTTTGAGAACATCAAAAGTATGAAACAATTGCTTGGCTTGTCATCGGGGTTGTGCACGATTTAAATATTTTGTGTGGTGAAGATGGAGCATAGCCAGACTATATGATTTTGTAGGGATAACTTTCTTTGGCCATTTTATTTTGAGAAGACATAATTGCTTAGTTAGTATGCTTGAAGTATTATTAATTTTTATGTCAATATGAACTTTTGTCTTGAATCTTATGGATCTAAATATTCATACCACAATTAATAAGAATTACATTGAAATTATGCCAAGTAGCACTCCGCATCAAAAATTCTTTTTTATCATTTGCCTACTCGAGGACGAGCAGGAATTAAGCTTGGGGATGCTTGATACGTCTCCAACGTATCTATAATTTTTGATTGCTCCATGTTGTATTATCTACTATTTTGGGCAATATTGGGCTTTAATATCCACTTTTATATTATTTTTGGGACTAACCTATTAACCGGAGGCCCAGCCCAGATTTGCTGTTTTTTGCCTATTTCAGTGTTTCGAAGAAAAGGAATATCAAACAAAGTTGAAACGGAACAAAATCAACTGGAGAAGTTATTTTTGGAAGGAAAGCAACCCAGGGAACTTGGAGTGCACGTCAGGGGAGACATGGGCTGCCCACGAGGGTGGGGGGCGCGCCCACCCCCCTAGGGTGCGCCCCCCTGCCTCGTGGGGCCCCCGTGGCTCCTCCGATGTACTTCCTGCACCCATATATATCGTCATACCCTAAAACTTATAGAACGGAGATTAGATCGGGAGTTCCGCCGCCAGAAGCCTCCGTAGCCACCGAAAGCCAATCTAGACACATTCCGGCACCCTGCCAGAGGGGGCAATCCTTCTCCGGTGGTCATCTTCATCACCTCGGCGCTCTCCATGACGAGGAGGGAGTAGTTCTCCCTCGGGGCTGAGGGTATGTACCAGTAGCTATGTGTTTGATCTCTCTCTCTCTCTCGTGTTCTTGATTTGGCACGATCTTGATGTATCGCGAGCTTTGCTATTATAGTTGGATCCTATGTTTCTCCTCCCTCTCTTCTCTCTTGTAATGAATTGAGTTTCCCCTTTGAAGTTATCTTATCAGATTGAGTCTTTAAAGATTTGAGAACACTTGATGTATGTCTTGGTGATCAACTTGCGGGTTTCGTGACATTGGGAACCTATGCATAGGGGTTGGCACACGTTTTCATCGTGATTCTCCGGTAGAAACTTTGGGTACTCTTTGAGGTCCTTTGTGTTGGTTGAATAGATGAATCTGAGATTGTGTGATGCATATCGTATAATCATACCCATGGATACTTGAGGTGACATTGGAGTATCTAGGTGACATTAGGGTTTTGGATGATTTGTGTCTTAAGGTGTTATTCTAGTACGAACTCTAGGGATGTTTGTGACACTTATAGGAATAGCCCAACAGATTGATTGGAAAGAATAACTTTGAGGTGGTTTCGTACCGTACCATAATCTCTTCGTTCGTTCTCCGCTATTAGTGACTTTGGAGTGACTCTTTGTTGCATGTTGAGGGATAGTTATGTGATCCAATTATGTTAGTATTGTTGAGGGAACTTACACCAGCGAAAGTATGAACCCTAGGCCTTATTTCCTATCATTGCAATACCATTTACGCTCACTTTTATCATTAGTTACCTTGCTGTTTTTATAATTTCATATTACAAATACCCATATCTACTATCCATATACCACTTGTATCACCATCTCTTCGCCGAACTAGTGCACCTATACAATTTACCATTGTATTGGGTGTGTTGGGGACACAAGAGACTCTTTGTTATTTGGTTGCAGGTTTGCTTGAGAGAGACCATCTTCACCCTACGCCTCCTACGGATTGATAAACCTTAGGTCGTCCACTTGAGGGAAATTTGCTACTGTCCTACAAACCTCTGCACTTGGAGGCCCAACAACGTCTACAAGAAGAAGGTTGTGTAGTAGACATCAACGGGTCATACTACCTCATTGATGTTCGAGAGCACAAAGACTCACATAAATCGGAGGAGGAGACCAAGTGGCCGTGGAATATAGCTCTTCTTTGGCCTTACTATACTTGAGCCACAGGCTCTTCATATGTACATATTTATGACAATGTATATATTATATAATAAACCGGAGCCTCGAATAAAGCGGGGTCTCTGTTCTTTTTACATCATGTGTGTGCTTACAAGAGTTTCTTCTGACAAAGCGGAGTTTTGTTAAACCGGTCTCTACAGCCGCATGGATATAAAGACAATCACTAGGGGGCTTGGTCATATCTGAACCATAGCTACACCTCTTGATCGGTTTAAGTACCACAAAGGGATATCACTAGGGGGCTTGGTTGATATCACACCATAGCTACACCTCTTGATAGGCGTTAAGCCAAAAGGAAATTATGTGGAGCCAAAGAGGGTCTGTTGCATTAAGCACAGCTCAAACATAGGTAACCATCGAGCACAGCTCACATGTTACCTGGGGGCTCTTTGCTTCTAAAAGAACAATGAGTTTTGAACCCTTGTAATAGGCTATCAATCCAGGCTTGGAAGCTAGGTGTATTCACCTAAAACCCTGGATTATCCTGCCTCTTTAAGTAAGCCACTCCATCCAGGTAAACCTGGTATGACCCATCGAATGTTTGACAAGTCAATCCCATTGACCCTGAACTTGTCAAAGTTAAAACAGAGATTGGTTAAAGATTGAGGTCCATCTTAAAAGGCTTTGCAAAATGGTTTAACTCAGTGGCCTGGCAGCCCATGAAAAGCCTTGCATATTTCTTTTGTATTTGTTGTTTTAACATCTTTTGGTAAGGGATTTATGAATATTTTCTGATAAACCGGTGTTTATTACAAACCCGGCTTGACTTTCAACGCTTAGTTGTCAGTACATGATCAGATTCTAAACCGGTAGCAAGTTGCTCCGGTCTGGTTTTGACTAGATGTCACCATTCTTATACAAACAACTCAATGGCTTTTTAGCCCAATATGATTCCTACATGAACCGGCAAGAGGGCCAGGATTTATTAACACTTCGGATTAATGTTTTTATCTCTACCATACAAGCAGTTGGTCAGCCAACGAGGTATATCACAGGTATTACTTATTTTATCAGATTACTACAAACTTTGGTTATCCATCCAAGTTGTGTATGGCTTTTGGGCATCATAACCCGTTTAGTGGTAAACCACTAGGATGCTTTTCAGTTTTCATGTGCAGGAACATAAAGGATTATGCATACATGAATTCCAAAAGTGGAGCAAGTTCTCACAATGTCAAAGCACCACAAAACATGCTCGATGGCATGACAGATAAAAGGGTTTTTTGCTATCCTATTACAAGAAGCTTCAAAACGGCTCCAATTGAATAATTGTTTTTAAGCATTAGCACAATAGCTGGTAAACCGGTTGCCGGTTTAAAAGGCTTCTTCTTGACGGTTTGACGGTTGAGGGTCATTTGGTGTAATCACTTCTTCTTCATCCCTCCCCAGACGCTGAAAATCAACCGTTGACCAATCGATTCCAGTTAAAGCTTGAAACACGGCTCTTCATGGATAAGGCTGGAGGGGTTAATGTCAGGAGCGTAAGTATGCTTATGGATTGGAGGCACAAGTTCTTTGACTTCATGGATTTCGGCAGGCTGTCTCTTCCCTTCAGTGTCGTAAGCCACCTGGAAATGAGATAAGTCTGTGTCTTCTGCCAGTTTGCTAGCTATTTGGCCGCATTTCTTTTGTCAGCCTTCGGAGATCATCATTGTTGAAGTTTGATCCATCCTCCTTCACACATGGATATCCTTTAATGATGTCATCCGCTTCAAGATCTGGAATCCATGCTTTTGCCCGGATCAGTGCGGTCAGCGCTCCTGCTCTTGCGCCTGCCTTTTTAGTTCGGTAATCCGGGCTGGTAACATGGCCAACTTCTCAAGAGTTTCTTTTATCAGTGATGGCGCCGGTTTATTGTAGGCTGCAGTGCATATAGCACGTTGGGATCCAGAGTAAAGCTGTTCTATTAAGGTATACGCCGCTTTAAGCTTCATCCGCATATCAGCACCCAGATGAGTAATGCGAGTGCCTGTCATGGTTTAATATCAGCCAGACTGGTAAACAATAAGGTCTCATGAATTGGACAAACAGCATAAGGAGATACTTACCAAATACAACGGACATCATAGCGTTGATTTGCCGCTTCAAACCAGTCAGTTCATCTACAACTGGCTTTAGGGCTGCTTCAGCATCCTCAGCTCTTTTGGTTAAACCGGCCTTCTCGGTTTCCCAGTCAGCGCGTTCTTTGTTAAAAGACTCCTTTAGCTTTTCCATAGCTGTCAGGGCTTTGGTCAGATCCCCCTTGGCTTTCCCAGCCTCTGCTTGTTGGGACTTCACGTTCTCTTGCAAATCAGCAGTTCGGGCGTCTCTATTGCTTAGCTCGGCCTGTAACAGCAAAGATATGTCAACAACAGGATATGTTTTTTCTAAGTACTAAGCGTATAACAAGTTATGCACTTGTACTTGGGGGCTAATGCCTATTTGCCCTGTTATCAATACATCTTTTATAAGTCTCCAGAACAATGCAAGCATTATCCTTGACACTTGGGGGCTAATGTACATCTATTCAAAACGGACGCATGGATTTCAAGACCCGGATTACCTCGTAAAGCTAAACCGGCCCTTGGGGGATACACTAAGGAAAGCTACATAATTGCATTGGAAAAGTATCGGTTTTGTTTTCACTAAGGACCTGACATTTTGAGGGTCAGTAGGAGAGGATTAAAGTATTACAAAGTCCCAGTTTAAGATTAACATCATAAAATGGCCCTTTGGGGCTACTTGGGCTAGTGTTTCAACTTTGGAATCAAGAAATAAAGGGAGATGAAAATACCTCATAGCGTTCCTTCATCAGGTTCACCAAACCGGCTTCAAAGTCATGGTTTGAGTGTAGACGATTTAAGAAACCGGAGTGAAGTTCTTCAGCACTGAGATGAGCATAGCTTGATAAGTCAGTGCTCCATTTACCCTTTTCCCTGGCAACACGCTCTTCTTTGGCACTATGTTGGGCCAAGATTACAGGATGGCCAGGAGAGCTATGGCCCATGCCAGTAATGATAACATCATCTCCTTGGCCTTCAGTAGTTTTTGCTGGTGATGATGGAGTATCAGTACCTCTCACCGGACTAGCCCGGTTTGGAGTTGCCGGTTCAGTGTCAGGCATAGCAGGATCAGCTTCTGGTTGTTCATCAATATTTTGGTCTTGAAGGGGCGGTTCATCAAAGGTGGCTTCAGGATGAGGACCCTTCGGTTCACGAGTTTGGTCCGGTTCTCCTATTCGTTCTTCTTCAAAAACCGCCTGGTCTTCTGACGAATTGTTGACCTGAGCTTTCTTGCCAGGTCTGGCTTTGGCTCTGCAAACAAAATTAAAAAAGGTTTAGCATCTTATTCAAGATTTTCAATGCATTTGAAGAAAGGGTTTGAATGCTTACCCAGCTACAGTTTTAAGAGGAGGGAGTTGGGTTGCTGTTGATTCGCCAGAAGATGAGGGAGGTGTCACCTGATAATTTGAATCAGACGGATTAAGAGTTTGTCTGAAATAACCTGCCTGGGGATAAGAATTGTTAGAAGTGGGGGAGACCTCAGATCAGCGCTTCCGAACCGGGGTATCAGGTAAACCGGCCGAAGTGACCTGTTGGCCACTATGCCGGGTTGTCTGGCGAGCTTCATGCTACTGCGTCTTCAAAATAAATGTTGGATCCAAGTAAGCAAGAGGATGAGAAAAGCTTACTTTCCGGACTGCTTGATGGGTTTTTTTGTGTTGGCATAGAGTCTGAACCGGAGGAAAAGGTAATTACCTCTACATCATTAGCCTGGCTGCCTTCTACGTCCTCCTGATAAAGATCATTGTTAATGAGGTGCATGAAAAGGGAGCCAAGTGAGTCAAGTTCTACCTCAACTTCCGGATCATCTGCATCTTCATCAAGTTCCATGTTGATCCGGTCAGCCGTTTTCCGCTTTGAGGTACGTTTGATGGCTTTGGTTCTGGGATGGGATGGCTTTGCCACTTTATCTGCGGATTTCCGCTTCTAGAAGGGATCATTACCCTATTCATACACAAACAGAGGAAAGTTTACAAGTTGAACAATTTAAAAAATATCAAAGATAAAAGGAAGCATAGTGCTTACAGCAGGCATTTTATTTTGAGTGTAGAAGGGGTTCAAGCCGGTTTGGCGATAGACTGACTCCGGTTCATTCAAAATTTTCTTAACACCTTCAGTGACCTCTTCATCTGTTATCTGAATGTTGATGTGCCGTTGGGAGTCTTCAACCTCACCGGTATACTCACACATTAAACCGGGGCGGCGGCTTAGTGGCAAGACGCTCCAAGATATCTAGCAACGCACAAAATCAACACCTGATAAACCGTTGGCCATAAAGGCCCGGAGCTTGGGGAGTTGAGGAGCATATTTGGCATGTTCTGCAGAACTTAAACGTTGCTGCATTGGATGAGTGTTGGAAAGCCGGTGATCACGGTAGCCTGGAAGAGGGTTCTCATCTTCAGGAGAGGTATCTATGCAGTAGAACCAAGTCTGGTTCCATTCCTTAGGGTGACTGTGCAGTTCGGCATGAGGGAATTCAACTTCCTTCCGCTTTTGAATAGAGACACCACCAAGTTCAGTGTTCCGACCATTTACAAATTCTATACGCCGGTTCAGATGAAAAAAGTCCCGGAACACCTCAGCAGTTGGTCCTTCTTGTAAGTACACTTCATAGAAGACTTGGAAGTTGCATAGATTGGACACAAGTTGGGTCCGATATCATGAGGATGGAGTTGGAAACTAGCAAGAACATCTCGGAAAAACTTCGACCCGGGCAGTTTGAAACCACGGCCTATGTGGTCGACAAACACCACTACCTCACCCTGCCTTGGGGTAGGAGGATTCTCTGTTCCTGGAACTCGCCACCGAATTTCCGTTTTCTTGGGCAAGGTGCCGATACTGACCATTCTGTTCAACTGTTCTTCTGTGATCCGGGAAGGAGCCCAGTTGCAAGCGGCAAACTGTTTGGCCATTGTGAAACAAAAAGCTGGAAAAGAAATGCCGGTTTACAAATCATTCATGATGATATGCAAGATGCAATGGGATAAAGATATACAGATATGTGAAATTGCGTAAACCAGAGACTGATACAATAATAACTGACAAGGTCATATCAAGGGTACACATGTGTTGTTAAACCGGACTGTTACAATGAATGTAAAGGGGGTTTGCCGGTTTACCAGGGGACTAATGGTATGAGATAGATTGTTTTTACAAGGGTAAACCACCTACATGGTAAAGAGGATACAGATCTAACGCGAAAAAGGCTAAGTAAGGTAAAAACAGATTTCACAGTTTGGCATGGGAATTTCAGATCTGTCGTGCGTTGGATAATCAAAATATATTCTTAAAGAGGACACAGTCAGGTTATGAAGTAGAAGCCATGAAGACATAAGAATGATGGTGCTTTATGAAGGCCCAAGGCCCAAAGGCGAGTTAAAGCCTGTAGATATAAATCGACCTTATTATGTAACTTGCATTGTAAGATAGGAAGTATAGAGACCAAACCGGACACGTTTATGATCCGGCTTCGGGACTCTGTAAACCGGCGGGCGTCAACCTATGTATATAAAGGGACGACCCGGCAGCGGTTTAGGGACGACAGACAACAACTCGAGGGCCAGTCAAAGCGGATTCTCTCGCTGGTCATTGAAACCCCGGCAATACCAATCACAACTAGATGTAGGCTTTTACTTTCATCGAAGGGGCCGAACTAGTATAAACTTCCCATGTCCCCTTGTCCGGTTTAACCCCTTTAAGCTAACCAGTTGTGATGGCTCCAAGACTAAGTCCTTTCACAAGGACATCTGTCGTGACAAACCCACGACATACAGTGTCATCTATCCGGCAGGGCATCACCGTCCAGAACTAGTTCCTGCCGGAACCCAGACAACCTTTCGGCTCTACGAAACTATTTCGCGGGGAGGGAGAGAGAAGCTAGATCATTGCATGGCACTTGTATGTGAGAAGGGATGAGGAGAATGGCAGCCCCTTCTCCTCCTTTTATAGGCAAAGGCAAGGGGCGGGGTGGTGGAGGAAATACCAAAACACCCATGCTACATGTCGCACATGAAGGGTGAAATGGTTACTCAAGTGGGGCACCAAGGGGACACCATGGAGGCACCCCCTTGGCCAGCCACAACCTTGCCCCCTCCCATGGGGGGGCCCACAACAAGCCACCAACATGTCTCCTAGAAACATGGGTGCTCCCTAGACAAAAAGCCACCAAACATGTAACCCCCGATTTGTGGGATCTTGTCCCCTCTGTGACGCCCGGATAATTAGCTATAGTTATCCCACGTTAATGATGCCATGTCATCACGGTTACAGTTGCTAATCTCGCCCTAGTTTGAAATTGATTCGAATTCAAATTCAAATTCAAGCAAACAATAAAAGTTTTCAAATATTAAAACTAAAATGTTTGGAGTGAGCCAAATAATGCATAGGTAATTATGGTCGAGAAACCACACTTTTATAAAATGTTTAAATAATCTAAAATGAATAAAACAGTAGCTAAAACAATTAAATAAATGCCTTTTAAATTTTATAAAATACTAAACTATTTTGTTCAAGGGTAAAACTTATTGAGACAGTAGTTGGAATTGTAACTCTATGTTAGGTGTGGGTCTTACTTTTTATAAAACTATAAAGTATTAAAGAAATAAAAGAAAACAGCAAAGAAAAGTACAAATAAAACAAAACAAAAACCAAACCCCTCTTCCCCTGGGCCGTTCGGCCCAACCAGGCATGCAGGCCACCAGGCCCAGCCCATGAACTCCCCATCTTCAACCCCTGTTCATCAGGGGAGTGTTGGCCGGTGCTCGTGCGTCCATGGACGGATCATCCACGCGCCGTGCATCCATGGCTCCTCGGCGGTCTATAAGTGTCACATCCCTGGTCCTGTTATGCATTAGGCTAGACCTCATGTGAGCTTCATGTTTTAAATCAAATGAAATTTGAACTGAGGAATTTGGAAGCCTCAAAAACTTAAATAAAAGAAGGGCAAAAACCCTAAAAATCTCATTCATTGCTCCAAAATGCCCTTCTTAAATGTTTGATAATTTTTGGTAAGGGTTCTGGTCCCAACCAAAATATTGAACATTTTTAAGGAATTATTTTTGGGACTTTGGATTTAATTCATTAGCTATTTGAATTTGAGTTATATTCATGTAATTAGAATATAATTTCAAATACCCCTGAAATATTTTATAAGCTTTTGGAAAAGTCCATCTAGCAATATAAAATATTCAGAGGAGTTTTTGGCATTGTTTCAATTATTTTAAATTCAAAACAGTGGCAAAATAAATTAAATAAAAACAAAACAGAAGAAAAATATGTAACAGAACAGAACTTACCTGGCGCCGCTTACCTGTCCAGCCCAGCCGGCCCAGCTCCTCCCGCTGGCCCAGCCCACCGCCGCCTCCCTCCCCTGTCGCCTTCCTCCTCGCGCCAGTAGGCGCAGGCGCGTGGCCGGAGCGCGCGGGCACACGCCCAGGCCACCTCCTGCCTCCCTGCTTGCCTCCGCTACTCCCTGGAGACGCCACGCGGCTCCCTCGACCCTCCCTCACTCTCCCGCGTCTCTCCCTCCGTCCCTATCCCCCTCTGCTCCCTCTCCCTCCCGCGACCGAGCGGAGCTCGTCGCCGCCGACGCCGCTACCGCGGCCGCAGCCATTCCGAAGCCTCTCCGACACGCCCTCGAGCTCCGCCCCGACCCCCTCTTCCTCCCCACCGAGCCAAGCCCTTCGGGAAGCTCTGCTTCGCCTCCACGCCATCGTCTTCGTCCTCGACCGCCGCCGATGGTCGCCGTCGATTCGCCGCCTCCGACGCCTCCCCGAGCTCCCCGAGGCCACCGTCACAACCCCCGTGAGCTCCTCTTCTCTTCCCCTCACTCCCCGCACCTAATTTCGTCCCCTAGCTCCGTCTCCACCATGGCCGAACCTTCGCCGCCGCCGCACTCGTCGCCGGTGATGCTCCGGTGACCATTTGGTCCCGGGCATGCGCCCAACGCGCTCCCCGCATCGGTAGAGCCTCCGTGGAACTTCGCCGCGCTTGTTTGCGCCCCGCAGCCCCATCCCCACTTGCACCCGAGCTTCGGCCGCCGCCGAGCTCGTCGCCGGCACCACTCCGGCCACTTCCCGGCCGCGCCACCACCACAGTTGGATGCGGACGAGCGTCCGCATCCCGAAGCTGTGCTCCGCGCGCCAAATCGAGCCCTATGGGCAAAACCCGAGGCTCGCCACCGCGGCTGGCCTCGCCGGCGTAAGGCCGCCGGTGGGTTTGACCCACGTTGACCACGGCGGGACCCTCCCCTATGTCCATGACAGGTGGGGAAGGCTTGTTAATTAGGTTAGGATTAGTGTTAACTAAAAAATTAGTTAGACTAATTACACTGACATGCGGGCCCCGCCCGGCTAACCAAGTTAGTTAGGGTTAATTTTAATTAGTTTAGTTAGTCCAGACACTGACATGCAGGGCCCACAGGTCAGTTTGACCTGGACGGCGCCCGTTGACCTGCTGACGTCATGCCAACGTCATGCTGACGCAATAATTCCTTTCTGGAATTTAAATAAATCTTAAATGATTTAATATTTTCAGAAAATGCCCTAAACTTCTAAAATTCATAGAAATTCAACGTAACTCCAAATTAAATAATTTATATATGAAAAATTATCAGAAAAATTCAAGGAATCCATCTGTACCATTTTCATGCATGTTAGAACAACTTATCACTACTGTTTAGGACAAATGAAGTGAATGGCATTTAAATAATCACATATGGAGTTTGAATTTGAACCTAGGATTCAAACCAACTCCATTTAACTTGTTGCTAGATGCATTAGCTCAAAACACATTCATTTTTGCCATGTCATGATCATGCATCATATTGCGCATTGCATTGATTGTGTTCCCTTCTGTGTTGCCGGTACTCGTCCCCTCTCGATAGACGTGATACCGATGATGTGATCGTTGACACTGATGAAGACTCAATGTTATCTTCAGAAGTGCCAGGCAAGCAAAACCCCCTTGTTCATTCCGATAAAATCCCACTCTCTCGCTCCTGCTCTCTTTTACTGCATTAGGACAACAACGACATATTTATTACTTGCTGCGGTAGCTGAACCCCTTTATCCTCTGCATGACCTGTCATTGCCACAGTAAATAGATGAAACCCACTAGCATGAGTAGGAGTTGTTTGAGCCCTGATGTGCCTACTCATTCATGCTTGTTTGTCATGCCTGCTACTGCTTAGAGTTGAGTCAGGTCTGATTCATCGGGGATGAATCAGAGGCGTGTGAACATGTCCTACTGTGTGTGAGCTAAGTGTGTGAACACGATTTGGTAAAGGTAGCGGTGAGAGGCCATGTAGGAGTACATGGTGGGTTGTCTCATTGCAGCCGTCCTCAGGAACTGAGTTCTGTGTTTGTGATCCATGATTCAGCTACTACCACGCATTGGGCCCGAAACCAATGGACCCTCTCGGCTTCTTGATCACCCTTGTCCTCTGTCCAGGAGTTGCAAGTAGTTTCTGGTGTTTGTAGTATGCTGGAGGCCGTGCGCAGCACTGACCGTAGGGGTGGGCTGTGATGCGGTAGGCACGTGGCCGGGTAAACCGGGCGCCCGTTTGGTGTCACGGAACCCTGTTCTCATCGTTTGGGGCTGTGAGCGAAACTCCGGCCGGATCTCCTCATGGATGGAACCCGAATAGGCGATAAACCTGGACTAGAGACTCGAGTGTTTAGGTAGGCCGTGGCCGACACCCACGTTGGGCTTCCGCTTGAAGGTTGCCGAGTACATGTCGTGTAAACGGCGGTAAGTGGTGAGAGCGTGTGTGAAGAAGTACACCCCTGCAGGGTTAACATCATCTATTCGAATAGCCGCGTCCGCGGAAAAGGACTTCTGGGTTGCTTATATCAGTTCATAGACAAGTGAAAGTGGATACTCTAAAATACGCAAGATAAGCGTGAGTGCTATGGATGGCGTTCTCGTAGGGAGACGGGAGCGGTTCCATAGTGGTGTATTGATATGGTGAATATGTGGACTCGTGTGCGCCACCTCAAAAGAGTTACATTGCAGTCGTAGTTTAGGATAGCCACCGAGTCAAAGCTGGCTTGCTGCAGTTAAACCCCACCATCCCCTTTGTTGATAATGATGCATATGTAGTTAGTTCTGATGTAAGTCTTGCTGGGTACATTTGTACTCACGTTTGCCTATTTTATGTTTTTGCAGAGAGACTTCAGTCTCACTAGTAGTTTCGCGTGGACTTCGACGTTTAGCTTGTTACCTCAGCTACGATCTTGTGCCCTCGGCAGGATCTGGTAGATAGTCAGGCTTCTCAGCCTTTTTCATTTATAGATGTCTGTACCCAGACATGATAGCTTCCTCTTGTGCTTTGACTTGTATGCTCTGAGTGTTGGGTCATGAGACCCATGTTTGTAATATCTCGCTCCTCGGAGCCTATTGAATAAATTACTTGTGTCGTAGAGTCATGTTGTGATGCCATGTTGTATTTGCACATATCGAGCATATTGTGTGTATGTTATTGAAATGCTTGGTATGTGTGGGATCTGGCTATCTAGTTGTTTATCCTTAGTAGCCTCTCTTACCGGGAAATGTCTCCTAGTGTTTCCACTGAGCCATGGTAGCTTGCTGCTGCTCCGGAACACTTAGGCTGGCCGGCATGTGTCCTTCTTCGTTCCTGTGTCTGTCCCTACGGGGAAATGTCACGCGATGAATACCGGAGTCCTGTTAGCCCGCTACAGCCCGGTTCACCGGAGTCCTGCTAGCCCAGTGCTACAGCCTGGATTCACTCGCTGATGACCGACACGTTCGATGCTGGGTCATGGATGCCTGTCCCTGTAAGTTTGTGCCACTTTGGGTTTACGACTAGCCATGTCAGCCCGGGCTCCTTATCATATGGATGCTAGCGACACTGTCATATACGTGTGCCAAAAGGCGCAAACGGTCCCGGGCAAAGGTAAGGCGACACCCGTGGGAATACCGTGCGTGAGGCCGCAAAGTGATATGAGGTGTTACATGCTAGATCGATGTGGCATTGAGTCGGGGTCCTGACAATAAGATCCCCCTCGACGCGTTGATGACCCCTAGCCCCGCGTTCCCCTCCTTCCTCGCCCCATCGCTTGCCTCCCCGTGCACACCCGACCATCACCGCGCCGCGTCATCGTCAGACGCGTGCTCCGGTACCTCCCCATGCCATGGGAGGGAATCTAGAGACTCCGCAGCACCTCTTCATCGTCGCCGTCCACACCTCCGGAGTGAGCCGCGGAGCCTTCCACCACCGGATCGTGTTGCCCCACTTCGCCGGAATCCTCCACGGCGGCCGCCTCGTCTCACTGCTCCGACGCCTCCTCGGCCGTCCCCGAGCTCGCTGTCAACTCCGTTCGAACCACTGTGAGGTCCTCTGCCGATTCCCCCATTTTCTAGATCGATCCGTCATCGTAATCGCCTACAATCACCATGGCCGCCATGGTCGGAGCACTACGTCCGTGCGCGCAGTCGCCTGCTCCTAGTCGCGGCCACACCAGCACCCCGCGCCCTGGCTGCGCGCTCGCGCGCCCCGCCCGCATTGGCCGTGACCACTACCGCCTCTGCCGCTGCCCCACAGCCGCCGGCGCCTACCACTGTTGTTGCCTCGCTGCTGCTGCCGCTCGGTCATTGCCGCCGTTGTCGCTTCAGCCACCTCCCCGCCGCATCCCCTGCTCGCCCATTGCCGCCCTGCCGCTCCCCGGCATGCCCGCTCCTGCCGCTGCTGACTGCCAGCGGAGCGCCATGGCTGCCGCCCCTTCCCTCTCTGCCTCACCGCGCCACCTGCGGCTGCATCCGCGGCCGGCGGCACCCCACCGCCCCGCCATTGTCCGCGGCTGGCCACAGCCAGCGCGCCTAGGCGCCGCCCATCGCCGCCTCCCCACTGCCCCGCCCGGCGGGCTCCCCCTTGACGGGTGGCCATGCCCTGCTTCCGAGCGGGCGTCGCCCCGCACGCGCCCGTCGGGTGCTACTCCGCCACCCTGCTTTGGCCTTTGGGCCACTTACACGTGGGGGCCAGCCCCCTTTTCCTATAAAAAATGTATGTAAAAAATATAAAACAATAATTAATAATTAATAAGTTATTTAATTAGATTAATTAATCATGTTTAGTTAACTAAATAAGATTAATTAGTCTACTAATTTAACAGATATTTAAAATCTGTTAAAACATTTCAATGACATGTGGGACCCCCTGGCCCCTTTGACTAGTCAAAGTCTCCAGTTGACTGCTGACTGGGCAGTCAACTGGGACCCTCTGTCAGCCACTTGTGCACTGCTGTGTGCACTCTGCTGAGTGTACTTAACAATTTTACCTTTATTTTCGAATTAATAATGATTTCAGAAAATTGTTTAAATCTTTGAAAAATCATATAAAATAAACCGTAGCTCGGATCGAAAAACTTTGTACATGAAAGTTGCTTAGAACGACGAGACGAATCCGGATACACAGCCATTTCGTCCGCCACACATCCCTAGCATAGCAAACACGCAACTTTCCCCCTCCGGTTCATCTGTCCGAAAACGCAAAATACCGAGAATACTTTCCCGGATGTTTTCCCCCTTCACCAGTACCACCTCGTACCACGTTAGGGCACACCTAGCATCACGCTTTGTCATGTCATGCATCATCATGCATTTGTTTGCATTATATTTATTTTTTCTTCCCCCTCTCCTCTCGCTAGACATCGAGACCGACGCCGCTACTACCCAGTACGACTATGGTGTTGACGACCCCTCTCTCTTGCCAGAGCAACTAGGCAAGCCCCCCCTTTGATCACCAGATATCGCCTATTCTTCTCTCTACTGCTTGCATTAGAGTAGTGTAGCATGTTACTGCTTTCCGTTAATCCTATCCTGATGCATAGCCTGTCCTTGCTACTACTGTTGTTGCCTTTACATGCAATCCTAATGCTTAGTATAGGATGCTAGTTTATCATCAGTGGCCCTGCATTCTTGTCCGTCTACCATGCTATACTATCGGGCCGTGATCACTCAGGAGGTGATCACGGGTATATACTATATACTTTATACATGATACATGTGATGACTAAAATTGGGTTGGCTCGAGGAGTACTCGCGGTTGATTCACGAATTGGGGGCTGGAAGGACAACTTTCCCGACGGCCCTTTATGTGGATCTTTGTGGCGAAGCGACAGGGCAGGTTGAGACCACCTAGGAGAGAGGTGGGCCCGGCCCTGGTCGGCGTTCGCGGATACTTAACACGCTTAACGAGATCTTGGTATTTGATCTGAGTCTGGCCACTGGCCTATACGCACTAACCATCTACGCGGGGACAGTTATGGGCACTCGACATCGTGGTATCAGTCGAAGCCTTCATGACGTCAGCGACTGAGCGGCGCGCGCCGGATTGGAACGTAAGCCTGCTCTTGTATTAAGGGGGCTAGTTCTGCTTTCGGCCGCCCTCGCAACGTGCACGTGTGCAATGGGCGATGGGCCCAGACCCCCGCGCCATAGGATTTAGACCGGCGTGCTGACCTCTCTGTTGTGCCTAGGTAGGGCTGCGACATGTTGATCTTCCGAGGCCGGGCATGACCCAAGAAAGTGTGTCCGGCCAAATGGGATCGAGCGTGTTGGGTTATGTGGTGCACCCCTGCAGGGAAGTTAATCTATTCGAATAGCCGTGATCTTCAGTAACAAGACGACTTGGAGTTGTACCTTGACCTTACGACAACTAGAACCAGATACTTAATAAAATACACCCTTCCAAGTGCCAGATACAACCGGTGATCTCTTTCTCACAGGGCGATGAGGGGAGGATCATCGGTTAGGATTATGCTATGCGATGTTACTTGGTGAACTTACCATCTACTCTCTTCTCCTGCTGCAAGATGGAGGTTATCAGAAGCGTAGTCTTCGATACGACTAGCTATCCCCCTCTTATTCTGGCATTCTGCAGTTCAGTCCACATATGATACCCTTATTCCATTTGATACCAATGCATACATATGTAGTGTAGCTCCTTGCTCGCAAGTACTTTGGATGAGTACTCACGGTTGCTTTGCTCCCTCTTTTCCCCCTATCTATACCCGATTGCTGCGACCAGACGTTGGAGCCCAGGAGCCAGACACCACTATCGATGACGACTACTACTACTCGGGAGGTGCCTACTACTACGTGCAGCCCGCTGACGACGACCATGAGTAGTTTAGGAGGATCCCAGGTAGGAGGCATGCACCTCTTTCGATCTGTATCCCAATTTGTGCTAGCCTTCTTAAGGCAAACTTGTTTAACTTATGTCTATACGCAGATATTGTTGCTTCCGCTGACTCGTCTATGATCGAGCTCTTGTATTCGAGCCCTCGAGGCCCCTGGCTTGTAATATGATTCTTGTATGACTTATTTTATTTGTAGAGTTGTATTATGGTATCTTCCCGTGAGTCCCTGATCTTGATCGTACACGTTTGCGTGTATGATTAGTGTACGATTGAATCGGGGGTGTCACACCCTCGTGTTGAGACAAGATGTTTTCCACAAAACATTTTTTCTGAAAAATTCCGGAAGGTCCTAGAACATTTTTGGCACCCTCTAAAATTCTTCTGGGCATGATCCAAAACATTACCGGTGTGGTGATTTTTATCAGCGAAAAGCAACAATGGCAGTTACAGCAGCTCCGGAACATTTTTGGTTTTTCTCTCCGAAAATTCCCAAAAGTTCCCAGACCAATTCGAGGGCCCTCTAAGAATTTCCAGGCGAGTGCCGAAACCATTTTGACCTAATAATATATTCTGAAACAACTTTTCGGTTTTACCGAAACTCTTTCGGTGTTCTCTCTCCGGAACTCTTCCGTTGTCTCCGAAACTTTTCCGGTGACTTTCTCTCGGACTCCCTGTCTAGTATTCAGCAGATAGATGACCCTTAAGCGTGTGACCCTATAGGTTCGGTGAAGTATAGACATGACCTGGAACCCCTTTTGATCAATGATCAACATCGAAGCAGTGGACACCCATATTGACCCCTATACCCACACGAATGAATATTCAAGTAAACCTCCAGTTGCCGTGTGCTATTCCTGTTGCTTCGTGATATGTTACAAATACCCGAGGTGAGATTTACTTGCATCCCCATGGATCAACGACTTGTCCACTATGCTAGTTACCTCGTTACCGGTTTTGTTCTCTTTTCTCATTTCCGTGTTGCGGCATCCCTGTGATCAAATCACACTATGTCTGGCGAGACGATGATGGATACCGTAACACCGAGAGGGCCCTAGAATATCTCTCCATCGTCGGAGGAGAAAATCCCAATCACGAGATATCAAGTTACTTGACACACTTTTCCATGAACCCGTAAGCCGTCGTAATAGCCACCCATTTACGGATGACGTTTAACAAACCCCAAAGTTCATGAAGCAAGTATGAAGAAACTTGATACTCTCATGGTCTAAGGAATTATGCAAACGTTAACCATCTCTGTGTTATGTACCATTAACTTTTGACAAACGAATCTCGTAGCATAACATCAATCCGGGTCGATTCAACACAAATGTTCTCTTAACATTGTGCCCTCAAAGTTGCTGGCATAGACATACCCATGACCAGGAAAACGGAATCATCATGCAACACTTGAGCTAGTCTTAGAGGCCAGACTAGGAATACTTCTTACCTTTTATTATTCCACACGTGCATATGAGTCTTCCATCGAGCCTCGTGTTATTGCAGACTCGAGAACCATATCAGTTATAGCATGGAACATAAACAAAATTATGAACATGGAGATAAGTAATAGCATTTATTATTGCCTCTAGGGCATATCTCCTACAGACTCCCACTTTCACTAGAGTCAATAATCTAGTTAATGCTAATGCACTTTATACCTATGGCATACCGGTGTAAAAATTGCTTCTTTTGTGGTATAGCCAGATTTCCATCGGATCTGACAACTTCAGTTTCGTGTCTATCTCTGCATATCCTCGCGTTTTCACTCTTTCACAGAATTCATATTTTGTGCGGACTTGTCTTTTATGTATGTGAATCATAGGCCAAACCTGGATTCCTCAGACTTAGTTATGGAGAAACTACCTACAGTAGTGTCCCATTGACAAAAGCCATCTTGGAACCATACTAAGTTCATGAATGAACTATAAGATTCAACATCTTGTTTGTCGCTTCTAAAGCATCAACATACTTAGTCATTTGTTATAGAATTTGCCACAGTATCCTGTTGGGAACAATTTCCAACTACCGTGCCACCATATTGTGTATTAAAAAAAACCTTAACTTAAATCGAAAATCGCATGGAGAAAAGATGAAGACTGTATCGATGTAACATTTTACAACGAACTCTTCATGATCTCCGCTTGCGAGAAAACATATCATCAATACTTACTCTAGTACTCAATGACATCTTTAACTATTGTCCCACGATCAGTACTTTGATCACTTTAGTATCCATACTCGCAACACCTTGGGAGTATCAGACATATCTGGTTGTTTTACATACCATGGAGTACATGATTAATCCAAACACAAAAGTGTGTGGAATTTGCATCATGTATGTTGCTCATCAGTGTTTTGGGACACCGAGTCATGCAAAAAACTCTTCTATGTGACTCCGGCAAGAATCACTCCTTGGCGGTTTTAAATGATAAAAGGTTTTAGCACCTTGTCAATATGTATTTAGTGCTTAGCCCTATTAGGTAAATCTATCGACATAGATCATTATGCCTAATATTGAGGCTATTTAGCCTAAGAACTACATAAAAAAACTATTTTCAAATGAAGTCCTAATTCGTGTTAAGAAATTTATTTCCAACTAACAATGTGTCAAGCACACAAGGTTTTTAGAAATATTATTACGCTCCCACTTACTTTCTTGAATTACAAGCATCTTCATTACCCATTGGTGAAGTCAGAACCCTTTGACCATTTCATCAAAGCATGAAGATTCAAACTCCATTTTGCTCTCTTCTGTCCATCGCTGGAAATCTGAAGTTTGCATCCTTACTAGCATCCTCTGGATAGACAAAATGCCTTGGATTGTAACACATGCAAGTCCTTGGTTTCATTTCCATCAAATGGAAATCCTATTGTCATCCATGTTTCATATCTCATGATTGAAATATGTATTAATTGCTAGTTCAACCCGAACCGACTTTAAGCATCGCTACAATGAAAACAACCTCATTGTAGTCAACTCTTGAACTTGTTATTTCAACAAGTCGAGCTTTATGGATAAAACATTTCTATCTGTATCAGTTTTAAGTTCCATAAATATTCGTTAGACTCTAAGTCTTCTGAAAGGTGTATCAAGGTTTTAATCTTGAATCACTTATATGGAAACTAACTCGGGTTGTATTGGCATTTAGCCAATTCCGGAGTCAGGGCCCATCAACGCTTCCTTGTGTATCATAGGTATAATGTTGTATAACAACAATATCTCGTTTGCGCACCTGAGAGGTTTGCACGAGCCTTGCCTACGAGGTTCAGCTGCAAGTTCGACTGAAGTTCATACATTTTATTGTAGAGACTTCCGTATCAGTCGCAGTAGGAAACTATGTAATTACTTCCAAGGTCTCTTTCCTTTGATCTGATGACGAAGATACTATTTATCTCGTCGAGTTTCACTATTCTCCCACTCACCTTTTTGAAAGAACCATTCTCTTTAAAAGCACACTGTTTCGCGGCACTATTTGCCTTGGTATAGTGAGGGAGGAATACCCAACATTTTGGTATAACCTACAAAGTAGCACTTGTCTGATTTGGATTAGGTTTGTAACCTTTTACACAAGCCCCATATTCCAAATGTTAAGAAAAGATATAACATGGTTGGGCGTACCATACCATGGCTTCATTTCAACAGATCCGATGTAGCTCTTTTCAGTGTAAAAGCCGCAGTCTCTAAAGCATCACTTTAAAAGGGATAATGGCAAATTTATTTATGTCATCTTTGACCTTACCATGTCATAAATGGTTAGATTACATCTCCACGGACTTTCCACTTGCAGTGGTGTTCCGGGAGGTGCAAGTTATGAAACCCCTTTCACAACTCATCAGACATTCTCTAAACATGTAACTCAAATATTCCTTTGTGCAATCAAATTGCAGAAACATAATTTTCTTGTTACAATAAGTTCTACTTCATTTTTGAAAACCTTTCGAATGATTTCAAAAGATCCAGACTTACGTCTCATCAAGTAAATATCCATATATCTACTTGAGTCATTTCTGAAGATAAATAAATCCACCACTTGCAACAACGTTTATTGAACTACACACATCAAAATGTATGATCACCAATAAGTTTGTTGCTCGTTCCTTATGGCCTGTGAACGGTATTTCAGTCACTTCACTTTTCGGAGGAAAGTTGCAAGTGTCAGATGATTCAAAATCAAATGACTTCAAAATCCATCATAATGGAATTTTTCCATGCGGGTTTCTCCAATGTGACCAAATACAGTGCCACACATGTGTGGTATTCTCATAGTCTCGCGACATTTAGCGTCAGCGTTATGGATGTATCATATTACCATCAATATTCATAACATACATCCCATCTTGGATGGAAGCATGACCCTTCATGTTATTCATAATACTTAACAACAATTGTTGGTTTTATGAACAACTCTTTTGCAACAAACATTGTGCAATGGGCTAGAGTGTATGAAACTCTAAAATGAATTATGAAAGTAAACCTAGAGGTATTGTATCATTATCAATATTCATAACATACATCTCATTCATAATGAAAGTATGGCCCTTGTGTTATTCATAACATCGAACATAAAAGGTTCTCTTATGAACAACCTTCTTGCAAGATACCTTATGCAATGGGCTAGAGTTTGTAAAACTCTAAATGAATTATGAAAATAAATACAGACGGCAATACGCCGATGGAAGGTATAGTAACATTTACTATGTTCCCTGTGTATACCTTAACCTCATTTCTGGCTAGTCTTTTTAGGCCATAGTAGCTCTTACATTGATTCGCAACAGAATGCAATCGAGCGGGTATCTTTGTGATTAACTCACAATACCCAAGAATTAGTGATTAACATGTTTAACCATAATTCCCAAGAACTATATCTTTGACCAGCCTACTATACATCAAAAACTTGTATGACATTCATACATGAGCTAGATATTCCAGTCATCGTTCTTTCCGCCTTTATACTTCTAACAGTTTAACTTTTAGTATTTCTCCTACTCGCAAAAGAAGCACCCACTTAAGAGTGGCGTTAGCCCTGGACTTCCTAGGCGTGTAAGTCATACTAACACCCTTTGGACACTTCCTTTCTCTTTAAGTTGTTGTTTTATTCACCTTTCATTATATGACAGGGGTTCTTCTGGATCCCTTTCCAAACAGTCAAATGCATAGTAAACACTTTTACTAATACTTGCAAACAAACATTGCTTTGTTTGTATCTGAAAATAATTTTCAGTTCCATGAATATCATATAACTATCCCATCTTTCGAAGTTTGGGTTTCATGGAAGCAAACATATTCCAGTTGACCATAACAGAATTCTAGCTTTTGGATCGAAGGACGAGAGTCACATGATCCATAGCATTAGCGGGAGGATACGGAAAGCATGCGATAGGACAAAGTCCTTCTCGGCACTATTGAGTACAATCCTCACATTACGTTACCAATCGTAAAGTTTTAACCAGATATTTAACATCTATTCAATTTTAACAGGGAAGGTGCAAACATGAGCCATTATTCTACAACTATTTTGCAAGAAACACTTAGACAGTGTTCATAATTAATTGCACTGAGAATTAAACATGTTAATTCAACAATGCGCTCCCACTCAGATCAATATCTCTCATAATTAATTTTGAGTGATACAAGATCCAGACTTCAATTCATCGCCATAGAATTGTCATCTCATAACGGGAATTTTAATCGGTAGGCCAACTTGCCGATCACATCTCTATGTGACTCTTTCTCATCCTTCGATGTGTGTGTTCCGAGCTCAGGACGATCCTGCCATGAACGTCAAGACAACCAAGTTATCTTGCTGCGAGGTCTGACCTCACCCGCCTCACACTTCTCTAATCGTTCGTGCCCATGCATCCATGGCGCACCCCGAAAAGATAGGTGCCGTGACGGTGCTACACTTGGGAGAACACTAACTACTTGATATTTTAGTGAGAGATCACCCTAACAAAAAGCGACTACAGCGCATTCAAGAAGGGTGCATCATAAGGGATAAACATCTCATGCAATTCATTATAACATGATATGGTATAGCCCTTTCTGACGGAGAAGTCTTTCATTTCTTCATCTTCGGAATTCGCGTCGGTGTTCACCTTCATGAATATTGCCACCACCTTGTCGATGCACCAGATAATATTGCTATCTCTATAGCTAATAAAATAAGTGCATTACTTAAGGTTGACACGCAGGTCATTAAAGTGACAATCATATGGCTCCAACCATCATGCCGAATCATGACACACAGGTCATGTTAATTACATCATATAGTCATCTCATACATAATCAAATTGAATATGAGCATTGCTATACCACATCACATGCACATCCTGCAAAACCAAGTTAGACGCCTCTAATCGGTTTATGCAAAACTTTATTTTACGTGGCTTCTCAAGTTTTGACTTAAACCGCAGCTACCAACGTTTTATCATCAAATATGATTATTTAAGTTGCTACATTAACATCTCGGGGTGTATGAAACACGAGATAATTAAATCTTGAGCCCCATACTAAACTTCGTCATACGCATGACCCTCGTGCAGATCATATCTGCAATGCCCTTTCCTCTATGAATTTCATCTTTCTTTTGACTACGGCAGAACCCAAAGAACTGATAGCACTTCCATGATCAACCAGGATCACAAATTGCCAGAACTTTGTCAAATTCTACCATGCTGTCTCGAGATTGAGCAAACGCAAATTCTAGGGAAGCAACAAGAATGTCGGGTAATAGATTTCATCTGTCACCCGCATAAATAATTTCCCACAATAGATCTCATCTACTACCCAATTATATTATGCAATACCCATACATCTCTGTGTATTCTAGATTGAAACCTGCATCTACGCATACCACGGCTCTTGATGCCAGTGTAGGGTAACGCAGTAGAAAACAAAAATTTTCCGACCTACACACCAGCCCAAGACCACTATGGAGACTTCATACATGGTTTGATCTTTTTCATTACCGACTCGTAGCGTAGCGGGAAGTAGAGTCGATGACGATTGGCGGTGCAGATCCCCGCAGCTAGGATTTACAACCTCCCAACTGCGAGGATGTATACCCTCATCTGCTCCTCAGACAGCCCTCTGGGAAGCGGCCGAATAGCCCCCCCGGACGGTGTCATGGACAGACCTTCGGGAAGACCTTCGAAACTCGAATGGTCACTCGGACAGCCCTTCGGGAGGACCTTCGAAACTCGGACGGTCACACGGACAGCCCTCCGAGAGGTACTCACGAACTAAGACCGAAACTACGATCTCTCTACAGGGTTGCACACATACGGTGTCATCTATCCGGCAGGGCTTCGCCGTCCAGAACTAGTTCCTGCCGGAACCCAGATAGCCTTTCGGCTCTACGAAACTATTTCGCAGGGAGGGAGAGAGAAGCCAGATCATTGCATGGCACTTGTATGTGAGAAGTGATGAGGAGAATGGCAGCCCCTTCTCCTCCTTTTATAGGCAAAGGCAAGGGGTGGGGTGGTGGAGGAAATACCAAAACACCCATGCTACATGTCCCACATGAAGGGTGAAATGGTAACTCAAGTGGGGCACCAAGGGGACACCATGGAGGCACCCCCTTGGCCAGCCACAACCTTGCCCCCTCCCATGGGGGGGGGGCAACAAGCCACCAACACGTCTCTTAGAAACATGGGTGCTCCCTAGACAAAAAGCCACCAAACATGTAACCCCCGATTCGTGGGAACTTATCCCCTCGTGCTGAGACAAGATGTTTTCCGTGAAACATTTTTTCTGAAAAATTCCGGAAGGTCCCAAAACATTTCCGGCACCCTCTATAATTCTTCTGGGCATGATCCGAAACATTTCCGGTGTGGTGATTTTTATCAGCGAAAAGCAACAACGGCGGTTACGGCAGCTCCGGAACATTTTTGGTTTTTCTCTCCAAAAATTCCCAAAAGTTCCCAGACCAATTCTGGGGCCCTCTAAGAATTTCCAGGCGAGTGCCGAAACCATTTTGACCTAATAATATATTCCGAAACAACTTTTCGGTTTTACCGTAACTCTTTCGGTGTTCTCTCTCCGGAACTCTTCTGTTGTCTCCGAAACTTTTCCGGTGACTTTCTCTCGGACTCCCTGTCTAGTATTCAGCAGATAGATGACCCTTAAGCGTGTGACCCTATAGGTTCGGTGAAGTATAGACATGACCTGGAACCCCTTCCGATCAATGATCAACATCGGAGCGGTGGACACCCATATTGACCCCTATACCCACACGAATGAATATTCGAGTGAACCTCCAGTTGCCGTGTGCTATTCCTGTTGCTTCGTGATATGTTACAAATACCCGAGGTGAGATTTACTTGCATCCCCATGGATCAACGACTTGTCCACTATATTAGTTACCTCGTTACCGGTTTTGTTCTCTTTTCTCGTTTCCGTGTTGTGGCATCCCTGTGATCAAATCACACTATGTCTGGCCAGACGATGATGGATACTGTAACACCGAGAGGGCCCAAGAATATCTCTCCATCGTCGGAGGAGCAAATCCCAATCTTGAGCTATCAAGTTACTTGACACACTTTTCCATGAACCTGTAAGCCGTCGTAATAGCCATCCACTTACGGATGACGTTTAACAAACCCGAAAGTTCATGAAGCAAGTATGAAGAAACTCGATACTCTCATGGTCCAAGGAATTATGCAAATGTTAACCATCTCCGTGTTATGTACCATTAACTTGTGACGAACGAATCTCATAGCATAACATCAATCCGGGTCGATTCAATACAAATGTTCTCTTAACATTGTGCCCTCAAAGTTGCTGGCATAGACATGCCCATGACCAGAAAAACAGAATCATCATGCAAAACTTGAGCTAGTCTTAGAGGCCAGACTAGGAATACTTCTTACCATTTATTATTCCACACGTGCATATGAGTCTTCCTCCGAGCCTCGTGTTATTGCGGACTCGAGAACCATATCAGTTATAGCGTGGAACATAAACATAATTATGAACACGGAGATAAGTAATAACATTTATTATTGCCTCTAGGGCATATCTCCTACACCTACGAACTATGAGGAAGCGATGATGAGCCCGAATTCCGCAAAATGGCTTGAGGCCATGAAATTTGAGATGGGATCCATGTATGAGAACAAAGTGTGGACTTTGGTTGACTTTCCCTATGATCGGCAAGCAATAAAGAATAAATGGATCTTCAAGAAGAAGACTGACGATGACGGTAATATTACTATCTACACAGCTCGACTTGTTGCGAAAGGTTTTCGACAAGTTCAAGGAGTTGACTATGATGAGACCTTCTCACCCGTAGGATGGTTAAGTCTGTCCGAATCATGTTAGCGATTGCCACATTTTATGATTATGAAATTTGGCAAATGGATGTCAAAACTGCATTCCTTAATGGATATCTTAAAGAAGAGTTGTATATGATGCAACCAGAAGGTTTTGTCGATCCTAAAGGTGCTAACAAAGTGTGCAAGCTCCAGCTATCCATTTATGGACTGGTGCAAGCCTCTCGGAGTTGGAATATATGCTTTGATAGTGTGATGAAAGCATATGGATTTATACAGGCTTTTGGAGAAGCCTGTATTTGCAAGAAAGTGAGTGGGAGCTCTGTAGCATTTCTAATATTATATGTGGATGACATATTGTTGATTGGAAATAATACAGAATTTCCGGATAGCCTAAAAGGATACTTGAATAAGAATTTTTCAATGGAAGACCTCGGTGAAGCTGCTTATATATTGGGCATCAAGATCTATAGAGATAGATCATGATGCTTAATTGGACTTTCACAAAGCACATTGTCGGATTGCGGGTTCCGGCAAACCCTTGAGGTTCGAACACTGGGGTGCGCATGAAGATCTCTCTCTCCCTCGCTCACTCTCGCAACGATCTCAAATCCTAGCTCGCCGAACCCAAAGAACAAGAGTCGCGAGGGTTTATACTGGTTCGGGCCACCGTTGTGGTGTAATACCCTACTCCAGTGTGGTTTGGTGGATTGCCCCGTAGGCTGAGGATGAACTAGTACAAGGGATGAACAACCTCCAGAGGAGAGGTGTTCTTGAGCTTGGTGAGCTTGTGTGTGTGAGGATGGCCTGAATGACCCATCCAAGATGAGCCAATCCTCAACTACGGTGGTGGGTGACCCTATTTATAGAGGCCCCGGTCCTCTTCCCAAATGTTTAGGCGGGAAGGGATCCCACAATGGCCAATTTCGAAGGGAGACAACTAGTACAAGTTATCCTGACAAACGGTGGTCTTCGTCTGCCAAATGTTTAGGTGGGAAGATTGAGTTGATTATTTTTTCAGAAGATTAATAGACAAATTCCTCACGTCCACCAATTTATTTCATAATTTTTGGAGTAGTAGAAGTATGGATGCTATTCAGATCATTACAGACTGTTCTGTTTCTGACAGATTTTGTTTTCATTGCATAGCTTACTTGTTTTCTAGTTTCTATGGCTTATATTTCTCAATATAAATTGTAGAAATGATTTGTTATAGTAGGAATTCTGTGAGAAAAATTATGAACCTTGTCTTTGACAGTACCAAAGTGAATGGTTTACTCTTTATCATACTAACCTATCTCACGAAGTTCTGTTAAGTTTTGTGTGATTGAAGTTTTCAAGCTTTGGGTGAGACATCGATATGAGGAGAATAAGGAGTGTAAATACCCTAAGCTTGGGGATGCCCAAGGCACCCCAAGGTAATATTCAAGGAAGACTAAAGTGCCTAAGCTTGGGGATGCCCCGGAAGGCATCCCCTCTTTCGTCTTCAAAACTACCGGTATACCATACTCGGAGCTATATTTTTATTCGTCACATGATATGTGTTTTGCTTGGAGCGTATTTTAAATTTTACTTGCTGTTTGAATAAAATCATTGGATCTGAAATCTTGAATGAAAAAGAATCCTCCCATGGCTAGTTAATTATTTGACTACTCAGTGTTCTTCACTTATAACTTTTTGGAGTAGTTTGTCATTTACTCACATGCTTCACATCTATCCTATGAGTAAATGGTTGAATGAATTGAATATCATAAATCTGAATTTATATATGTTTCATATGCTTACAACATGGGGAGTAATGACTTCACACATAATAAGTAGAGGTAGTAGACTTATTGGAAGTTAGCAAACGTAGAATTGGTCACTTGAACAATTCATGAAAGAATATTGAAGGAAGAGAGATTTCACATATAAATATAATATCTTGGACATCTTTTGCAATTGTGAGCACTCATTAAAAGATGGCATGCTAAAAGGTTGATGTTGGACAAGGAAGACAACTTAATGGGTTATGTTTTCCTATATCTGAAACGTTATATTGTCTTGGATCATCCAACATGTTGAGCTTGCCTTTCCCTCGCATGCTAGCCAAATTCTTTGCACCAAGTAGAGATAAAACTTGTGCTTCCAAACATTCCCTAAACCATTTTTGTCATGAGAGCCCACCACATCTACCTATGGATTGAGTAAGATCCTTCAAGTAAGTTGTCATTGTTGCAAGCAATAAAAATTGCTCTCTAAATATGTATGATCTATTAGTGTGGAGAAAATAAGCTTTATACGATCTTGTGATGTGGAAGAAATAAAAGCTCCGGACTGCATAATAAAGGTCCATATCACAAGTGGCAATATAAAGTGACGTTCTTTTGCACTAAGATTTCGTGCATCCAACCATAAAAACACATGACAACCTCTGCTTCCCTCTGCGAAGGGCCTATCTTTTATTTTTGTCCTATACTTTATACAAGAGTCGTGGTGATCATCACCTTTCCCTTTTTACACTTTTTCCTTTGGCAAGCACCTTGTGTTGGAGCGATATGGAT
>NC_041380.1:165632409-165667682 GCF_002162155.2 Triticum dicoccoides | reverse complement strand
ACTTGGATGTAGGTTTTCATAAATTATTATTGTTGACGTTACCCTTGAGGTAAAAGGTTGGGAGGCGAAACTATGAGCCCCTATCTTTCTCTGTGACCGATTAAAACTTTGAACCCATAAATATCACGTGAGTTTTAGAAATTGTGAAAGATTAAATGATAGTTGAGTATGTGAAGTTTGCTGAACCAAAGCTCTTACATAGACCCTTCCCAAAAGTAAGATGAATTGCAATTATTCGATGACTAAGAGCATGGTTTGTTAGTTTTCAAGAAAGTTTATGATCTATACTTTAACATGTGAATAGCTTGTTACTTGATCATGAGAAGTTTTATGAGTTGAATCTGTTACTTCTGTACATTCTTGGTTGATTGACTCGGTATTTGAATCTTGATACATCGCTTGTGTACATATCTAAATGGGAGTACACATTATGCTGCGTGTGACATTTGAGTTGGACATGAAGTGTTCCAAATATTCGAATTCACCTTAAACTGGATTCTAGTTTCTGAATTTGAGTATCGGCATTTCTAAACCATATTCATATATGACAGTGGAATACATCTTTGTCGTCCTTTTGAAGATATATAAAAACACATAGAATGGTTTATACAGATTCATATAGGAATACAAAATGGATTCGAATTTAGTTGCCAGGGTAAACGTGGATGCTTATTGTCCCAAAATTCGAAAGAAACAGCAAAATGTCCACTCCCATGTCGGCTGTCCGAAGCCAAGTGTTTGGGAGATGTTAATTACTGTCTACCGATTACACGGACAATCCATCGGCCCGATTTCCACTGCTCTAAATAGGGGTAGGTTAGTAACTTCAATTAGACGTGACACGACTGCCATTGAGCCCATTCCGACACGGTGGGCGTCAAACATGGGCGGCAAAACTCATTTGATTCAAGCTCGCCCGAAAGACCTCTGTTTCTCCCTCCATTCCCCATTCATACATGGTGGGCGGCAAAACAAACTCGACTCGGCCGAAATAGATGTAGGCAAATATTTTCAATAGGGGCAGGTTTGTAACTTCACTCAGACGTGACACAACCGCCCTACCTATCAGCCCTGTTCATACACCGTGGGCACCAACCATGGGCTCCAACCACCATCTCCTCACCCGAAAACGGTCTGGGCAAATATTAGCGAGATACAAGATTACCGTCCTATCCCCAACCGACGAGACGTCCAAATTTTAAACGGGGGCTAAGTTCGTAACTTTCCCATATTTCAGACAAGCCCGTCCCAAAAACATGGTTCCCCGTACCTCTCCCTCCATTTTCCCATTCATACACTATCCGCGCTATAACACCCCATCCCCACACCAGCCTCCGTCCGCCACCCCATCCATCGCCGCCGTCCTCCGCCACATCCATCACCCCGTCCTCCACCATGCCGGAGCGCCTACCAAGACCGCGTCGTCCACTGCTAGAGATGGACGTTTCTCATCCACGGCGACGGACCAATAGCCTTGCATCGCATTCTCTCGCTTCATCGGCGCCGTCGTCCTCTTTGCTGGGGCCGCTCACATGACCTTCTCTTCCACCACAATGGGACTTATCCCCCAATGCACCCGTCTACCATCGCAGATCTGCTTCAACGCCACCGACAGCCATCGCACCCCCGATGCCTACACGGCGCCGCAAGAGAGGTGGTACTTCATATCTCCTCAACTTTTTTATCTCAACCAGAAAATAGATCTTAACTTGGTTACTCTACTTTCTTTTCAGCTCTTAGAATTTAGTTCTTAGTTCGAAGAAAAAAATGGATGCTAAATATCATCTCCCCGGTTTGCTGCATCAAATCTGCCATCGCACAGCCATAATATGGTTTAATTATCATGCTTAGGGTTTAATTGATCATGTTGGTTCCATGGTGGTTTCTTTAATAGAAATCGGAGGGGAAACCCTTTTTTGCTAAAAAAATATGCTTAGAGTTTCCCCCTTTTATGATCACTATACGATCAGAATACGTGCTTCGTGTCATAATAACACTGCTCCACCCATCAAGCTAAACAAGCTTAGTTGTTCAAATACGAATCTGATATTATTAAAACAGAGCTATTTAATTGGTCAGATAAATGTTCCTAAATTAGTTTCGAAAATGCATGTTCGCCGCTCGGGTGTGTATCTCTACAGGGTGCCCACGGTGGGCCGGCCCACCCTGGGATTTTGGGTCGTCCCAGGCCCCGATTCCCCTCTATTCTACTGCGCGCTTCTGTCACATCCCTAGCTGCTGGTAGTGCTCTAGGCTAGCTTCATGTGTGCATCATGTCTATATTTTCGAAATTTGAACTGAGGAATTTTGGAAGCCTCAAAAACTTAAATAAAAGAGGGGCAAAAACCCTAGAAATCTCATTCATTGCTCCAAAATGCTCTTCTTAAATGTTTGATAATTTTTGGTAAGGGTTCTGGTCCCAACCAAAATATTGAACATTTTTAAGGAATTATTTTTGGGACTTTGGATTTAATTCATTAGCTATTTGAATTTGAATTATATTCATATAATTAGAATATAATTTCAAATACCCCCTGAAATATTTTATAAGCTTTTGGAAAAGTCCATCTAGCAATATAAAATATTCAGAGGAGTTTTTGGCATTGTTTGAATTATTTTAAATTCAAAACAGTGGCAAGATGAATTAAATAAAACAAAACAGAAGAAAAAAAATAAAACAGAGCAGAAGACTTACCTGGCGCTTACCTGTCCAGCCCAGCCGGCCCAGCTCCTCCAGCGACTCGGCCCAGCCCACCTCCTCCCCCTTGTCATCTTCCTCCTCTGCCAGGAGGACGAACAGAGGCGAGGCGTGGCGCGCGCCCGAGAGGCCCCGGCCACCTCCTGCTTCCACCGAGGCGTTCCCGAGCCTCCCCCTCACGCCACCACGATGCCACGAACCCCCCCTGGTGGCCCTCTCTCCTCTACCTCACTCGCTGCTCTCCTTCCCCTCTCCCTCTTCGTTCTTCGCCCGAACAGAGAGCCGCCGCCGTCGTTCGCTACCACCACGCCCACCATGCTCCTCTCGCCTCCCCGTGTAGTCTGCAAACTCCGCCACCGCCTGTTACGTCGCCTCGAGCAAGCCCCGAGCGCTCGGACGCCCCAACTCGACCGCATCGACTCGTCTTCAAGCTTCGGTTGCCGGAGATCGCCGTCGCTGTCCCGTCGCCCCAGGCCTTCCCCGAGCACGCCGACCGTCTCATCGTGATCTCCGTGAGCCCCTGCTTCGTTTCCCCCTAACCCCATGTCCGATTTCGAGTTCCAGCCGCTCCCTCCACCGGAGCCGAGACGCTCCGCCGCACGGGCTCGTCGCCGGTGAAGCCCCGGTGACCTTTTGGTCCCACGCATGCGTCCGTTGCACTCGTTACGTCCCGTAGAGTAAAACTAGCGCGACAACCGTCTCGTTTGCACACTGCAGCGCCGGTCCCGCGAACCCCCGAGCTCCGGCCGCCGCCGGGGTCGATGCCGCGCTCAACTCCGGCCACCCCACGCCCTCTCGTGGGTCCCCCTAGATGTGCGGGAGCACGGGCTCACTCTTGGTGCCCTCAGCGCGACCAGCCGCGGGCTGTAGCGCCATCCCGAGCAACTCCGGCGAGGTCTCGCCGTCGCCGTGGTCGCCGGCGTCACTTGCTGACGTGGCTGGCTTAGTTAGCCACTAATCACCGCACCGTGTCACTGGCACTGGGCCCCACGCCTTAATTAATCTTAGTTTATTTTCTGTTTAGTTTAACTAACCACATGGGCCCCACCCGTCAGCTTTGACCACGCTGACATGGACGTTGACCGACCCCACACGTCAGTATTGACCTGCTGACGTGTCTGTTGACCCGGCCCAATCTGCCATTGACACTAACCAGCCTCAGTCACTGACCAGTGGACCCCACTGGTCAGGTTTGACCACCAGCAGCATCTGTTGACCTGCCGACGTCACAGTAACACAGTGCTGACATAGTAAATCCTTTTCTGGATTTATTTATTAATCAGAAATTCCAGAAAATTGTATAAACTTCTAAAAATCATAGAAATTCAACCGTAACTCCAAATTAAATAAATTATATGTGAAAAATTATCAGAAAAATTCAAGGAATCCATCTGTACCATTTTCATGCATGTTAGAACAACTTATAGCTGCTGTTTAGCACAAATCAATTAAATGGCATTTGAATAATCACATATGGAGTTTGAATTTGAATCTTGTATTCAAACCAACTTCATTTAATCTGTTACTAGTTGCATTAGCTCAAAACACATTCATATTGCCATGTCATGATCATGCATCATATTGTGCATTGCATTGATTGTGTTCCTTTCTGTGTTGCCGGTATTTATCCCCTCTCGATAGACGTGATACCGATGATGTGATCGTTGACACTGATGAAGACTCAATGTTATCTTCAGAAGTACCAGGCAAGCAAAACCCCCTTGTTCATTCCGATACAATCCTACTCTCTCGCTCCTGCTCTCTTTTACTGCATTAGGACAACACCGATTCATCTGTTACTTGCTGCGGTAGCTGAACCCCCTTTATCCTTTGCATGACCTGTCATTGCCACAGTAAATAGATGAAACCCACTAGCATGAGTAGGAGTTGTTTGAGCCCTGATGTGCCTACTCATTCATGCTTGTTTGTCATGCCTGCTACTGCTTAGAGTTGAGTCAGGTCTGATTCATCGAGGATGAATCAGAGGTGCGTGAACATGTCCTACTATGTGTGAGCTAAGTGTGTGAACACGATTTGGTAAAAGGTGTCGGTGAGAGGCCATGTAGGAGTACATGGTGGGTTGTCTCATTGAAGCTGTCCTTAGGAACTAAGTTCTGTGTTTGTGATCCATGATTCAGCTACTACCATGCATTGGGCCCTGAAATATGACCCCGCTCGACTTCTTATTCACCCTAGTCCTCTGTCCAGGAGTTGCAAGTAGTTTCTGGTGTTTGTAGTATGCTAGAGGCCGTGGACAGCGCTGACCGTAGGGGTGGGCTGTGATGCGGTAGGCACGTGGCCGGGTAAACCGGGCACCCGTTTGGTGTCACGGAACCCTGTTCACATCGTTTGGGGCTGTGAGCGAAACTCCGGCCGGATCTCCTCATGGATGGAACCCGAATAGGCGATAAACCTGGACTAGAGACTTAGGTGTTTAGGTAGGTCGTGGTCTACACCCACGTCGGCTTTCGTTTGAAGTCTGCCGAGCACATGTCGTGTGCAGACGCTAAGTGGTGGAAACATGTATGAAGAAGTACACCCCTGCAGGGTTAATATCATCTATTCGAATAGCCGTGTCCGCGGAAAAGGACTTCTGGGTTGCTTATATCAGTTCATAGACAAGTGAAAGTGGATACTCTAAAATACGCAAGATAAGCGTGAGTGCTATGGATGGCGTTCTCGTAGGGAGACGGGAGCGGATCCATAGTGGTGTATTGATATGGTGAATATTTGGACTCGTGTGCGCCACCTCAAAAGAGTCGCTTGCAGTCGTAGTTTAGGATAGCCACCGAGTCAAAGCTGGCTTGCTGCAGTTAAACCCCACCACCCCCTTGTTGAAAATGATGCATATGTAGTTAGTTCTGATGTAAGTCTTGCTGGGTACATTTGTACTCACGTTTGCCTATTTTATGTTTTTGCAGAGAGACTTCAGTCTCACTAGTAGTTCCGCGTGGACTTCGACGTTTAGCTTGTTACCTCAGCTACGATCTTGTGCCCTCGGCAGGATCTGATAGATAGTCAGGCTTCTCAGCCTTTTTCATTTATAGATGTGTGTACCCAGACATGATAGCTTCCGCTTGTGCTTTGATTTGTATGCTCTGAATGTTGGGTCATGAGACCCCTGTTTGTAATATCTCGCTCCTCGGAGCCTATTGAATAAATTACTTGAGTCGTAGAGTCATGTTGTGATGCCATGTTGTATTTGCACATATCGAGCATATTGTGTGTATGTTATTGAAATGCTTGGTATGTGTGGGATCTGACCATCTAGTTGTTTATATTTAGTAGCCTCTCTTACGGGGAAATGTCTCCTAGTGTTTCCACCGAGCCATGGTAGCTTGCTACTGCTCCGGAACACTTAGGCTGGCCGGCATGTGTCCTTCTTCGTTCCTGTGTCTGTCCCTTCGGGGAAATGTCACGCGATGAATACCGGAGTCCTGTTAGCCCGCTACAGCCCGGTTCACCGGAGTCCTGCTAGCCCAGTGCTACAGCCTGGATTCACTCGCTGATGACCGACACGTTCGATGATGGGTCATGGATGCCTGTCCCTGTAAGTCTGTGCCACTTTGGGTTTACGACTAGCCATGTCAGCCCGGGCTCCTTATCATATGGATGCTAGCGACACTGTCATATACGTGTGCCAAAAGGCGCAAACGGTCCCGGGCTAAGGTAAGGCGACACCCGTGGGAATACCGTGCGTGAGGCCGCAAAGTGATATGAGGTGTTACATGCTAGATCGATGTGGCATTGAGTCGGGGTCCTGACAGCGTTGGTATCAGAGCCTGACTGCCTGTAGGATTACCAAGCCAAACTGGTCGAAGTTGAGTCTAGAAATTCTTTAGTTATATAAGGGAATTGATTGTGGGATGGAACGTAAGGCTCTTTTTACTCCTTACACCTTATGCCTTCTGATCTGAGTCATCATCTTCTCTTCTACGGGGATTAAGAACTAGGCTATCTCTTCTTTCTATCAGGATCACGTGTTACTAATCCGTAGACTTATAAGATTTTTGGACTTAAGCCTCTGTTCAGTTTTTACTGCTTCCGTATGTTAATTGTTGATCTCGAAACCGTGATATTGTGCTTCTGAGTGGTTATGCCACCATTTTTGTGAATGTCTCAAATCTTTCTGAGCATTTACAGCCGTTATGCTGTCCGAGTCATCCCAGGTTTCTAAATAGTTTGAAGCAATTTGCAAATTCCTTCCTCCCGCCTCGATGTTCCTTTGGGCCAGATTAACCACACTAATCGGTGTGTTGAGATAATTATTGCCTCGACATATATGTTGGAATTATTATTATGACCCTAAGTGCTTAGGGATCATCTAGTGGTCTAGCCATGATCTGTGTTCCCAGTGTGATGATTCTGGCCTTTATTCTCGGAAGCATCCCGTGATGCTACTTAGTAGTAGGTATTCTACTCCTGGGTTCTGAACCCGAGATTCACTCTACCTACTTCATGTTGATAGTAATTGCTAGTGCCTTTAGGATATTAGTAACATTTGCGATAGTCCTTGAAGTCCGTGGTATCTTCTTCTTCCAAATACCATGAACTACTTATGGCAGATGTTTATTGGATCAAAAAAATCACAATTAGAGTACTCTTGAGGAGTTCTCCATTCATAAATCGTGACTCTGCCAGTTCTACCTTTCTGCATGGGTTATCCGGAAGAAATATGTTGAACTTGGTTCGACATACTAATCTATGCATCCACAACTCAGAAAATTATATGTTCCTTTGAGATGTTCTCTTTAGTTGCATTCTGACCCTCGTCTATCAATTGATAGTCAAGAGTATGCATGCGTTCGTTTATCGATGCCTATTACTCTTGTGGTCCGTCAAGCCATTCTATCGCGGAATGACTAGGAGAAACAAACTCCAGTACCTCTTCCATATCCAGGATTGGGTCAAAGAAGTTGTGCTCCGTAGAACAAATTGCTAATCCAGCTTTTGCTCTGTTCTACCTTGGAGTATTACCATCTTTTATATCGGGATTGTTATAGGAATTGCACACCATCCTATGAACTCTTGGTACAGTGATACTTCTCGCCATCATTACTCATTCCTCGGTTCCGTGTGGTTATAACCGGAATGTCGACAAGTGAATCGTGATGTGTGAAATCAATACTCCTAGCAACCTTGTTGCTTGGTAGTTAAAGGACAATAATTTCATTCTTAGTGTGTTGGTTATTGAATCATCATTCTAAGATTGATCGTGCTACCTAGTCCATTCTCCTGGTTCACTCCTCGATCGATGAGTTAGGATTATTTCAAATCCTTGCTCTATTGATCATATCGCCTTGCCCTGAAAAGCAAGATTGTTCTCGAGCTTAGTAACATACCGGTGGTTCGTGATTTTCTGAATATCTTCTCAGAAGTATTACCAGGTTGTCACCTGACCGCTATGTTGAGTTCGTGATCAAGTTGGTTTATTCCTGTAAACCACCCCTTCTCCAAGAATTCGTGTTGGATACCCTGAGCTAGTTGGATAAGCTAAACAACAACTTGGAGAGTTGGAAGATAGAAGCTTGTCCGATATAGTTCATTATAAGGGATGTCTTGTATGTGTGTTGAAGAAAGTTGATATTTTCATCGACTGAACCTCGTGATCAGTTAATGGACCTATCATTTTATCCAACCTTTGATTGGAGTATGGGCTATCATCCAATCAGACCAGAACCAACGATATTCGTAATGTTGTCTTACTCGTGGTTGATCCCTCGAGTATACACCATTATATCTTTTGGGTCTGACCTATGCTATCACTTGTTCACTTAACTATGGAATTCCTTTTAAAGGGAAACCCGGAAGAATTGTTGTTGAGCCCATTGACAACATCCTTATCTCCTCCATGATTTTGTTGAACATTAAGCTAGTGTTGGAAACTTTTGAAAGCATTTCTTCATGCTAAATCATGAAGTATTTGTTTGATGAAAGGAGTGACTTCCTCTAGTTCATGTGCATTTGATGCAAGTTGCCGCCATGGACTCGAGAAAGTCAATGTTGCTTCCTCTGGAATCATCCCAAGTCAGTCATGCATACGTGCGAAGTATTCTGTGGTCTGGAGACTTGCAACCTTCATTCCATATGTGTTCCGAGCACACCAAGCCACTGATTGAGTTGTTCAAAGATAAAGGAGTCTGTCCAAGGTGAACTCTTTGGACTTCCACGCGTGGAGACTTCGCTATCATCGATGATGGTTCCCCACCTTAACTCGGTAGTGTTTTATTATAAGACTACTATGTGGTCATGCTTGTCCGAGACAGCGTGTTCACATGTTTGTAGCAGAACCAGCTCATGTTTTGGAGCTTACTATCGTAGTTCATTCCCCGAGAATCTCGCAACGTCATCTCGTCGAATTGTGTTGCAAACTTTCATTTTTCTTCCTAGACTCGATGAGTCTGGAATATCCTGACACCAACCAGATCTGAATCTCAGGCAGATATGATGGTTTGGAACATTTCCAAAGAACTATAATATCGGTCCCTCGAAAACCGGTAAAGTGGATGTCGTGGCCAACACACCCAGCCGGAAGACCTGTTATTATAATATCTTGATTGAGGAAGTTGGCCACCTCCCCATAAGGATTTCGTAGGATTTACCTCCGTAACTGTTCCTTATGGATTCTATTGCTCCCGAAGTCCGACCTTTTACTTGATGTTCTAGTTATCAAACCATATCTATGAATGGGATACACTAGCACATCAAGGAGAACATTAGAAGCGGAGTGCTAAATGTCTCTCGGTCGATCATCCAGATTTTGTTCCTTGGCTCGCTAAGGTGAAATCTGAGGAAGTGTTATCCTCCTTTGCATCTGCATCATCCATCATCATTCATCATGGTAGCAAGTTGTGTTGCCAGGATCCTTGACACGGATGTTGGTAAAACCTTGATGATTATGGAAATGCTCAAGTTCTTGAGAGCACGCACAAGCGTTAGGTGTTACCATCGGCACTAGCTAGGTTTGCTCTCAACTTCCTCGGTTATGCTATAACTTCTCAATAGTGGATTCACTCTCTATTGTTGGGTTCTTCCCCAGTTACCAGAATCATTCCCAGCATTTGCATTTTGTTCCCAGCTTGCACCGCCAATGTGCCATTCTACCATGGTTCTCTTCCATTTCCGGTGGTAAGCAAATTCATCCATTACGTTGTCTTCAACAAGGTAATCCACATCATCCAAGTCCGAGTATGCCATTCTACCGACCCCCTCCAAACGATCGCTCGAGAATTGCCTTAGGCTGGTTTAAAGAGTTTCAATGATCTCTGAATCAAAGGTAATTCTTCTTGCCACTTAAGGGGATATATCTACGAGTCACCATTCCTAAGATGCCTCGTTGTGGTATCATGGCAACTCAACTCCTCGCTACGTTGACAATCGATTACCACCTTCTTAAGCGTGAAATTGTTGTCTACCTAGTGAACCTTCGTCATCTGCTTCACTCCATTCCTATGGATGTGTGCTTCGCCTCTCAGCTCGAGAGATGTTGCTATGTCTCATTCCGTGAGTTAATCCTGAGTTGTTCGACCTTCGAGAAGAACCATTCTTTTAGGGTCTCTCTTTTCCTCTCGTTGTCATGTTAGTTGGAGTTCTCAGAGCAAGACTTCGAGACAATGATGGTGAACGAATCAACGTCCATTTGAAGTGCAACTAGATCGTGAAGATTATACTAGTTGCGTTTACCCTTCACCTTACCCTATGCTTGAATCTCGAGACGAGATTCTTGTTTAGTGGGGGTGAGTTGTCACATCCCTAGCTGCTGGTAGTGCTCTAGGCTAGCTTCATGTGTGCATCATGTCTATATTTTCGAAATTTGAACTGAGGAATTTTGGAAGCCTCAAAAACTTAAATAAAAGAGGGGCAAAAACCCTAGAAATCTCATTCATTGCTCCAAAATGCTCTTCTTAAATGTTTGATAATTTTTGGTAAGGGTTCTGGTCCCAACCAAAATATTGAACATTTTTAAGGAATTATTTTTGGGACTTTGGATTTAATTCATTAGCTATTTGAATTTGAATTATATTCATATAATTAGAATATAATTTCAAATACCCCCTGAAATATTTTATAAGCTTTTGGAAAAGTCCATCTAGCAATATAAAATATTCAGAGGAGTTTTTGGCATTGTTTGAATTATTTTAAATTCAAAACAGTGGCAAGATGAATTAAATAAAACAAAATAGAAGAAAAAAATAAAACAGAGCAGAAGACTTACCTGGCGCTTACCTGTCCAGCCCAGCCGGCCCAGCTCCTCCAGCGACTCGGCCCAGCCCACCTCCTCCCCCTTGTCATCTTCCTCCTCTGCCAGGAGGACGAACAGAGGCGAGGCGTGGCGCGCGCCCGAGAGGCCCCGGCCACCTCCTGCTTCCACCGAGGCGTTCCCGAGCCTCCCCCTCACGCCACCACGATGCCACGAACCCCCCCTGGTGGCCCTCTCTCCTCTCCCTCACTCGCTGCTCTCCTTCCCCTCTCCCTCTTCGTTCTTCGCCCGAACAGAGAGCCGCCGCCGTCGTTCGCTGCCACCACGCCCACCATGCTCCTCTCGCCTCCCCGTGTAGTCTGCAAACTCCACCACCGCCTGTTACGTCGCCTCGAGCAAGCTCCGAGCGCTCGGACGCCCCAACTCGACCGCATCGACTCGTATTCAAGCTTCGGTCGCCGGAGATCGCCATCGCTGTCCCGTCGCCCCAGGCCTTCCCCGAGCACGCCGACCGTCTCATCGTGATCTCCGTGAGCCCCTGCTTCGTTTCCCCCTAACCCCATGTCCGATTTCGAGTTCCAGCCGCTCCCTCCACCGGAGCCGAGACGCTCCGCCGCACGGGCTCGTCGCCGGTGAAGCCCCGGTGACCTTTTGGTCCCACGCATGCGTCCGTTGCACTCGTTACGTCCCGTAGAGTAAAACTAGCACGACAACCGTCTCGTTTGCACACCGCAGCGCCGGTCCCGCGAACCCCCGAGCTCCGGCCGCCGCCGGGGTCGATGCCGCGCTCAACTCCGGCCACCCCACGCCCTCTCGTGGGTCCCCCTAGATGCGCGGGAGCACGGGCTCACTCTTGGTGCCCTCAGCGCGACCAGCCGCGGGCTATAGCGCCGTCCCGAGCAACTCCGGCGAGGTCTCGCCGTCGCCGTGGTCGCCGGCGTCACTTGCTGACGTGGTTGGCTTAGTTAGCCACTAATCACCGCACCGTGTCACTGGCACTGGGCCCCACGCCTTAATTAATCTTAGTTTATTTTCTGTTTAGTTTAACTAACCACATGGGCCCCACCCGTCAGCTTTGACCACGCTGACATGGACGTTGACCGACCCCACACGTCAGTATTGACCTGCTGACGTGTCTGTTGACCCGGCCCCACCTGCCATTGACACTAACCAGCCTCAGTCACTGACCAGTGGACCCCACTGGTCAGGTTTGACCACCAGCAGCGTCTGTTGACCTGCTGACGTCACAGTAACGCAGTGCTGACGCAGTAAATCCTTTTCTGGATTTATTTATTAATCAGAAATTCCAGAAAATTGTATAAACTTCTAAAAATCATAGAAATTCAACCGTAACTCCAAATTAAATAAATTATATATGAAAAATTATCAGAAAAATTCAGGGAATCCATCTGTACCATTTTCATGCATGTTAGAACAACTTATAGCTGCTGTTTAGCACAAATCAATTAAATGGCATTTGAATAATCACATATGGAGTTTGAATTTGAATCTTGTATTCAAACCAACTTCATTTAATCTGTTGCTAGTTGCATTAGCTCAAAACACATTCATATTGCCATGTCATGATCATGCATCATATTGTGCATTGCATTTATTGTGTTCCTTTCTGTGTTGCCGGTATTTATCCCCTCTCGATAGACGTGATACCGATGATGTGATCATTGACACTGATGAAGACTCAATGTTATCTTCAGAAGTGCCAGGCAAGCAAAACCCCCTTGTTCATTCCGATACAATCCTACTCTCTCGCTCCTGCTCTCTTTTACTGCATTAGGACAACACCGATTCATCTGTTACTTGCTGCGGTAGCTGAACCCCCTTTATCCTTTGCATGACCTGTCATTGCCACAGTAAATAGATGAAACCCACTAGCATGAGTAGGAGTTGTTTGAGCCCTGATGTGCCTACTCATTCATGCTTGTTTGTCATGCCTGCTACTGCTTAGAGTTGAGTCAGGTCTGATTCATCGAGGATGAATCAGAGGTGCGTGAACATGTCCTACTATGTGTGAGCTAAGTGTGTGAACACGATTTGGTAAAAGGTGTCGGTGAGAGGCCATGTAGGAGTACATGGTGGGTTGTCTCATTGAAGCCGTCCTTAGGAACTGAGTTCTGTGTTTGTGATCCATGATTCAGCTACTACCATGCATTGGGCCCTGAAATATGACCCCGCTCGACTTCTTATTCACCCTAGTCCTCTGTCCAGGAGTTGCAAGTAGTTTCTGGTGTTTGTAGCTTACTGGAGGCCGTGGACAGCGCTGACCGTAGGGGTGGGCTGTGATGCGGTAGGTACGTGGCACGGTGTACCGGATGCCCGTTTGGTATCTCGGGAACCCTGTTCACATCGTTTGGGGCTGTGAGCGAAACTCCGGCCGGATCTCCTCATGGATGGAACCCGAATAGGCGATAAACCTGGACTAGAGACTTGAGTGTTTAGGTAGGTCGTGGTCAACACCCACGTCGGCTTTCGCTTGAAGTCTGCCGAGAACATGTCGTGTGCAGACGCTAAGTGGTGGAAACATGTATGAAGAAGTACACCCCTGCAGGGTTAACATCATCTATTCGAATAGCCGTGTCCGCGGAAAAGGACTTCTGGATTGCTTATATCAGTTCATAGACAAGTGAAAGTGGATACTTTAAAATGCGCAAGATAAGCGTGAGTGCTATGGATGGCGTTCTCGTAGGGAGACGGGAGCGGATCCATAGTGGTGTATTGATATGGTGAATATGTGGACTCGTGTGCGCCACCTCAAAAGAGTCGCTTGCAGTCGTAGTTTAGGATAGCCACCGAGTCAAAGCTGGCTTGCTGCAGTTAAACCCCACCATCCCCTTGTTGAAAATGATGCATATGTAGTTAGTTCTGATGTAAGTCTTGCTGGGTACATTTGTACTCACGTTTGCCTATTTTATGTTTTTGCAGAGAGACTTCAGTCTCACTAGTAGTTCCGCGTGGACTTCGACGTTTAGCTTGTTACCTCAGCTACGATCTTGTGCCCTCGGCAGGATCTGATAGATAGTCAGGCTTCTCAGCCTTTTTCATTTATAGATGTCTGTACCCAGACATGATAGCTTCCGCTTGTGCTTTGATTTGTATGCTCTGAATGTTGGGTCATGAGACCCCTGTTTGTAATATCTCGCTCCTCGGAGCCTATTGAATAAATTACTTGAGTCGTAGAGTCATGTTGTGATGCCATGTTGTATTTGCACATATCGAGCATATTGTGTGTATGTTATTGAAATGCTCTCTTACGGGGAAATGTCTCCTAGTGTTTCCACCGAGCCATGGTAGCTTGCTACTGCTCCGGAACACTTAGGCTGGCCGGCATGTGTCCTTCTTCGTTCCTGTGTCTGTCCCTTCGGGGAAATGTCAGGCGATGAATACCGGAGTCCTGTTAGCCCGCTACAGCCCGGTTCACCGGAGTCCTGCTAGCCCAGTGCTACAGCCTGGATTCACTCGCTGATGACCGACACGTTCGATGCTGGGTCATGGATGCCTGTCCCTGTAAGTCTGTGCCACTTTGGGTTTACGACTAGCCATGTCAGCCCGGGCTCCTTATCATATGGATGCTAGCGACACTGTCATATACGTGTGCCAAAAGGCGCAAACGGTCCCTGGCAAAGGTAAGGCGACACCCGTGGGAATACCGTGCGTGAGGCCGCAAAGTGATATGAGGTGTTACATGCTAGATCGATGTGGCATTGAGTCGGGGTCCTGACAGCTTCCGATCTCTACTCACCCCTAGCCGCCTACCTCGCCGGCGACTTGCCGTCCCCGGACGGCATGACTCTAGGAGGAGACGCCGGACTAACATGAGGCCAGGAGCCGCTCGCCCAACAGCGTCACCGCTGCCCGGGCGCGCCGCCGTGCCTACCTTCCCAGTCCGTTCAGGGCTCAGGCATGCAACACCCACCAAGCCAACCTGATTTATCCTGAGATACGTCCTCAACACTCAGCAGCCACTCCTCATCACCCATTTTCTAATTGATTCATTACTCATTAAGCAGGACTGTCATTAGGGTTTGTTGTGTGCTCAGTGCTACCTACACTTAATGGTTCAGGTGTATTTCGGTAATCTTTAGTACCTCTAAAGTTCACAGGGTTTTCAAAATTCCGGCCCTCGGAACAGAAACTAGTCATTTTGGATTGTTGGTCGTAGTGACATTGACCTAGATTACTACTGCAAGCCAGGTTTGTTGACAATTTTACTTGTCTTTCTTACTCATTCGATATAATATCCAATTATTCACGTCGATTAGTTGCAAACAATAAGTGCTAGACAAACTTCTTCATTCAGATTTTGGACGGTCTCTTACTGCAGTTACAATTCTGCATACTTGTCCTAGTAAGCTCACAAGTAAATGATTGATTCACTACATCTATGCTTGCCTGGTCATATTTGTTGTCAATATTCTTTTAGGGTGGACCACCCTGTTTCTAAATACTGGAACCGTAGACATGAGTGAATAGTATTTCTCTATATGATCTCTTCCATCATGTGTGGGTAACGAACACTGCATTGTATAGAAAGAACGTGTCATTTCCAGCTTTTACATAGGTTTTGATCTTTTACATGGAATACAATCTGCCTACTTGCTTTGTGTCGCACTACCAACACTCCACCCTTGAAGCTAAACATTACGCCACTCATAATTTCTTAGTTTATTTGTTCAAATACGAATTTCATATGATTCTAATGTTCCTACTTCAGTTTTGAAATGTGTGCCTGCCTGTTATAGAGACATAAGGGGTTTGTATTTATGCGTGTGGTCTGGTCAGCACGGTTGGGGAGGTGAACTTTGCATATGCAGGGGTTTATAGGGAGACACTCTCCAAGTTGAATCCGCAATGCATTCCATAGATAATCTGACTACTTTTTATGTTTTCATGAATCTCAGATTCTGAACAGCATCATAATGATCATGAGCTTGCACTCATGAAAAGAATAAAGTAGAACAAGGCCATGGCTGTCAAACTTGGCATTAAGGGACTGAAATCAAGTCTAGATGCAATGCAATGCAAACGCTCTCCACCTATAGATTCATGCTCAGAATATGATCCTAATAGTGATTCTGAGCTAGAGGGGGACCTAAGTCAATGTAGCTCCCTAGTGGAGGAGTCAGAGGAAGATGCCCTATCTTATTCACCCATCAAGGTACTTGCTCTAACTTTCCAGGGTTACATTGCTCGCACATATCTTGAAACTGATGCTTTGCATTGCTTCTACTTTGTTGAACTACCATTAGCTTAGTTTACACATCGTGTATGTGAATACGCCCTGCCTATCCATTTTCAGTACATATTCCATCTGTCATCATACCATATTTATCCATTCAAATGTTGTTCTTGTGTATCAGACATTCAAAAGGAAGAGGGTGATTGCTGATCGTGGAGGAGAACAAGAAAAGTATTTGGAAATGTAGTGGCACCTGATAAATCAAATAGCCCATTAGGTGTAGTTGCAATATCACCTGACCCACAAAATACCCCAACTCTAGCAGACTCTAGCCCTACTACACTGGTCATTTGTGATGCCCCAACTCAGCAGACCCCAACTGCAGCAAACAGTATGATTATGCCAGTTGACAAAGCATCAGCTGTACGATGCAAAACCCCATTCCAGCAAAGAGTACACCAAATCGAGTTGCCAAATCCCTTTTCGAACCAGAGAGAGCCCCAATAGCAGCAAATAGGACCCCTGTTCCATTTCTTCCCAGTTTAGAAGACGAAGCTTATGTTGTTGTCAAGAACTTTGGGCGCATCTTTCCTTCATGGAAAGATTATACCGCAGACAGAGAACAATTTCTAGTCTTCCTCCACAACTTACGCGTAAGTAATGTACTAATGTTATTCATGGTCATTATTGCATATGTTTCTCCTGACAGAAGACACAAGATTTCATTCTTTTAAATAGGCGAGGAGCAAAGTGGATTGTGATGACGAGCAAGGGTTGGTTGCGCTTTTCAAGCACTCGTTGATGAAGTATCATTCGTACCTGAGGCAAGCGCACTTCGATGGCAAGCCTCTGAACAAAATTTCTGTAAAGTCTCTGGTGCTACATTTATCCGACGGTGACTGGTATAATCTTGTTACACATTGGTCTCGGCTGCAGCGTAAGGTACTGTCTATGATATCACATCACAATTTGAACTACATTTCTGCATTTGCCTTAATGTCTCACTTGTACGAAAACTGTTAGCAGAAGAACATTCGTTCTCAATGGACCACAGAATCTCGCAACTATACTACACACTTCATTACTCTTGTGAGTACCTCTTGCCCTGTATGACCATACTTACTTTCATAGTTGTTTGATTATGTAGCATCACTGCACATGTTAGCCTCGTAATCGTCCATTTGGTGGACATTATAAGATCCGTATGGACTCTTACATAAATTTAGAATCAACCCAATGCTTTTGAAGAGGTTTAGCTCTGCAGTCCTCTTGTAAGGACTGAACGTGGTCTATCACTGTACTTACATTAACAGCTACTCCCTTCGTCCCATAATATAAGAATGTTTTGTACAGTACACCAGTGTTCAAAACACTCTTGTATTATGGGAAGAGGGATTGGTTCATTTTGTAGCATTCTGCATCTTATCTCCCTCACCCACCATTTACCAAAAGATATTAGATCTATATTTAATCTTACCAACAAGTAGAATACACAGACAATGCCAGTGCAGAAGTGTAGCCCATTGCTCTTATCAGTAGATTTTGTCCTGTAATGCTTGTACTTATAGGGATTGGTAGTTGATTATGTAGCATCAATCTGCATCTTATCTTCATTATCCTCTATCCCTTCCAGTATTATCATATCTATAATTACTCTCAACAAAATGTAGAGTACAGGCAATGCTTATGAAGAAGATTCTGTGCTGAAATTCTTGAGTTATCCTTCCCTTGACATGGAGAAGGGCATTATAAAGCCGATGTTAACTGTTAATGTAAGTCAGTCCTTCTAAAGCCTTTATCCTCAACTGTTATTTAATTTGCTCATACTCCCTATCATTTACTGCTGTTTAGTTTGCTATTTCTACCAAAATGCATGTTTGTAAGAACCATATGTTCTAAGTTTTACTTGTAAAACCAAATTCCTTATTCATACCATGCACATTACTTAATACTCCCTATATGTATGCTTGTTTTTGTGGATCTATAATCTAGTGTGTGGTGAAGCAGCCCACGTTTGCACCTTGTCATCTCCTGTTTTATCTTACTGATGTGGCTGATGATATGAAGAACATGCCATGCACATTATCCAAAATAGATACAATGATTTTCTTTACCCTTCATCTATGCTTGTTATGTTGACATGGTAATCTAGTAGTGTGGTGAAGCTCCCCGCATTATGAACAATGCCAAATTATGCTATTGATATTTTGAACTTACTCTTTATTTTCTAATTTGAAATTGGATAGAATTGACAGAACAGTTATCATCTTTGTTTATACACGTGCAAAAACTGCCATCTCTCTGCTTTGTTTCAGGGTGATATGCCTGATGGCATGCACAAGTCTGCTGAAGGCTGTGAGACAAACCCAACATATATTGTAGCAAAGAAGGCAAAACATCTCGAAGATAGCGAGACAACCCCAAAGTCTTGTCTTGATGCAGTGTTCAAGTTACTTGAGACTAACAGTCATACAAGCTCACAGAATTCGTTGTCTGAATTAGTTCAACTTCTTCAGTCCCAAGTTCTAGCAGAAAGGCATTTTGCAACTCAACTTCGACTTGAAGTCCTATCTCTAAGAAAGATTGTGGAGAACACCAATGAGAACCTCATCGCTAAGCAGCTACACCTGGAAGCTATGACCGACATGCTAGGTCGGTCTCATAGCCTTGCTCAGCAGCTTGTGCAGCAGTTCCCCCGCAAGGCTAACCTTTCTTGAACTGTCTTGGAAGTGGTCTCGGTTCAGTATTATTTTGTTACGCTGCAATGGTGCCCAGTTTTTGTAATCTTCTTCTTTGTTGTGCTTTATGATCACTGGTGGCGAACTTCGATGCCCAGTGGATGTAATATACCTTAAATCCTTTATTGTATAGTGTAGGTTTATTCTTAGTTACTATGCTGTAATTTCTTTATTATATAGAGTAGGTTTGTTCTTAATTCCTACTAGTTACTGCCATCATTCGTTATCTGAAAAAAATCAGATGTAGTCGACCGGACCGAAACATTCGACTCTAACGGGCCAGGTTTTTAGCGGGCCACAATTGGGCGGTCCTGCGTCTTCCTTGGGCCTGAATGACTGGGGCCTTCACACATTGCGCCAGGCCTAAACTTACATCGGCCTATATTTTAGTTGGGCCTTTTGTCAACCCAGCGCTTAGTTTGGCCCAGGTAGCGTTGGGTCATTAACAGGCTGAATATTGTACTGGCCTGTTACGACCGAGATGAAACGACGGGCCTTTAGCAGGCCAAAATGCATGTTGGGCCTCAATTTTCACTAGTCGTCGACGGGCCTTTAGCAGGCCGAAATGTAGACCGGGCGTTTTTGGGCCAGTTAGCTCACGGGCCGTTACGATGCTGAAACATATCTTGGGCCTTAGTTGTCCCACTGATATCATGGGCCTTTAAGAGGCCGAAAGCTTAGCACAGACATCAATGGGCTGAATTACGCGACAGGCCTTTAACAGGCCCAAAGTCACGTTAGGCTTAACCTATTGCCACCTTTAGCACGAGCCGTTAGTGGGCCCGATGTCTCGTCGGACCATATATGGCCCATGGGCAGCACGAGCCATTCCCAGACCGAAAGTCACACCGGGCTGAAATGGGACCATGTCTACATCAGGCCTCTAATAGGCCGAAAGTCACTGGGCTGTAGTTGGGCCCAAATATTTGGCGAACAATTAACGAGCCAGATCTGGCTTCGGGCCGCAAATGGGCCCAAATATTGGCCAACAATTAACGGGCCAGATCTGGCTTCGGGCCGTAAATGGGCCCAAATATTGGGCGAACAATTAACGGGCCACATCTGGCTTCGGGCCGTAAATGGGACTTTATTAAGCAGGCCGTTATTTGGCTGGCCCACTAGAACCTGATTAAGTTCTATGGCCTTTGACTGGGCCGGCCTTTTTAACCTATATGGGCCTCTGTTGGGCCCACCCACGTGTCGACGTATCATAGGCATGTCTCCTCCAGTGGACGGGCGACATCTGGCCCACTAACGAGCTGACAGGTGTTCCCTTCGGCTAATCAGAATTTTACACATGGAAATTTCCCATTGGTCAGGGCTGTTGACGGGTTATCGGATCCAAAATCCGACCCGACAGCTTAACGGGGTTCCGTTACGGTGGATGCCACGTGTCGGTCACCCTTGATGAAAGCACTTCTGTGACGCGCGATTTATCGTCATGGAAGTGGACACTTCCGTGATGATAATTTTGGTAATGTCATGGAACACTTCTACGATAGCACAGGTATGACTATCTTGATTCTGTCATAAAATCATCATGGATGTACATGCATGACAAAAAACGCGACCTACTGTGACAAACACGTATCATCACGGAAGTGTATTTTTTTGTAGTGTAGCTAAATGGCATTAAAGAAAAGCGCTTGTTGGGAAACAACCCAATATTTACCCTTACTATTTTTGTGTGTTCTCATGATTAAGATACTGTAGTAATCATATATTATAGCTTTTTATTCAATAAAATGCCAAGTAAGACCTTTGGGAAGACTTGGGTGAAAGTTAATGTGATCTTGCTGTAAAAAACAGAAACTTTGCACTCACGAGATTAGCTGTCATTTTTTACATAGGAGTGCGATTGAGTTGATTCTTTTTTCAGAAGATTAATAGACACATTCCTCACGTCCACCAATTTATTTCATAATTTTGGGAGTAGCAGAAGTATGGTTGCTATTCAGATCATTACAGACTGTTCTGTTTCTGTCAGATTCTGTTTTCATTGCATAGCTTACTTGTTTTCTAGTTTCTATGGCTTATATTTCTCAATATAAATTTTAGAAATGATTTTTAACAGTAGGAATTCTGTGAGAACAATTATGAACCTTTTCTTTTACAGTACCAAAGTGAATGGTTTACTATTTATCATACTATCCTATCTCACGAAGTTCTGTTAAGTTTTGTGTGATTGAAGTTTTCAAGCTTTGGTGGAGACATCGATATGAGGAGAATAAGGAGTGGAAATACCCTAAGCTTGGGGATGCCCAAGGCACCCCAAGGTAATATTCAAGGAATACTAAAGACCCCCCTTGACTTGTTCCCGGCACCAACACCTCTTATTTATACCCAAACTTCCAGAAAGAAACCTAGATGAGAAGTTCCGCCGCCGCAAGCCTCTGTAGCCATGAGAAATCAATCTAGGCCCTCTCTAGTACCCTGCCGGAGGGGGCTATCATCACCGGAGGCTATGGAGGAGGATCCCGGAGGGGCCATCATCACCATGAAGGCCAAGGACCAGAGGGAGAACCTCTCCCCGTCCAGGGGGGAGGACATGGAGGAGGAAGCACAAGGGGGAGAACCTCTCCTCCTCTCTCTCGGTGGAAACAGAGTGCCATCAGGAGGGGAGTCATCATCAAGCTGCCATCTTCATCAACATCACCATCATCATCACCATCCTCATATCTTTTACGCGGTCCACTCCCTTACCCCGCTGTAATCCCTACTTGAACATGGTGCTTTATGCCACATATTATGATCCAATGACGTGTTGCCATCCTATGACGTTTTGAGTAGATATCCTTTGTCTTTGGGTTGATTGATGATCTAGATTGGTATGAGTTGTATGTTTTATTTTGGTGCTGTCCTATTATGCCCTCCGTGTCGCGCAAGCGTGAGGGATTCCTGCTGTAGGGTGTTGCAATACGTTCATGATTCGCTTATAGTGGGTTTCTTGAGTGACAGCAGCATAAACCTGAGTAAGGGGGTTGTTGAGTATGGGATAAAGGGGACCTCATGCTTTAATGCTATGGTTGGGTTTTACCTTAATGATCTTTAGTACTTGCGGAAGCTTGCTAGAGTTCCAATCATAAGTGCATATGATCCAAGAAGAGAAAGTATGTTAGCTTATGCCTCTCCCTCATATGAAATTGCAATGACGACTATCGGTCTTGTTAACAATTGTCTAAGACAATTCCGCACACCGATCCATCATTATTCCACACTCACTATTTATAATATTTAGTAATATATTCTAACTTTATGATAACAACCCCTACTTTTATATTTTATCTCTCTGATACCCTACAAAGTTACCCTCTTCATACCCACAACGTAGTTTTATTTCTGGTTTCTAGTTGGATGCAAACGTTCGGTGTATGTAGAGTCGTATCAGTGGTAGATAGGACTTGAGAGAATATTGATCTTACCTTTAGCTCCTTGTGGTTTCGACACTCCATACTTATCATTTCCACCTTTGGGAATTGCTACTATGATTCCCTGCACTTGGGGATTATCAACGAGGCCTTGGTACGAGCGGCCTCCCCTGGCTACCCGCTATGCTTGTACGCATAGGCAGGAGGCTTCGGGGGAGGAGGCAGCGACCGACGCCTCTCACGCCTTGGCCATGATGGACGTGCAGTCGTGGCGCGCGCTGCCGCCCCACGAACCCACTCCGAGGGCTCCTCGCGAGAACTCGTGGTGTGGGCGGCGATGCCACCGCGCACGTGGATCCGATTCACGCCGTTCTTTGCCGAAGTAATGCCGCCAAGGGGGCCACTCGAGTTGTGGCTGCAGCACACCGAGTGCGGTACCCCGACGACGGGAGCAGAGGTCGAGGCCGTCTCCCAGGGCAAGATCTTCATGACCCGCGGATGGGGCGAGGTCGCCCGCGTCTGCCGCGCAGAGGGGGCCCTCGCCATCCATTTTGAGTACGACGGCGCCTCCATGATGTTCTTCAAAGTCTTCGACGAGGAAGGCCGCCGCCTGGAGTGTTGTCCTGGAGGGGATTGCCAGGGTAGCACAGGGGCAGGTGCTGGGCCCGCCCATGGTCCTACCGACAATTCCTCCAATAGCAGCGATGGTGCGTGGGAGTCCAGCGACTCTTCCAAGCCTGACAAGACTCCAGAGACAAGCGACGATGGCTATGTGCCCCCGAGCTCACGCCGCGCCCGGAGCGCAGCGGCGGCGTCGTCCGCCCATCGCCGCCGCTGATCTGGATGGGGTTGGTGCCGGTCCCTCGTGGCCCACTATTGATGATGGCGCCAGCGGCGATACTGGTAGATAGGGCTCCTATAAACTTCCTTCTTTTGTTCACAGCGAGGAATCAAGACGGATCCCGTGGGGACGTGTAAAGAATCTGTAATGCTTTGCATCAATATTATCTTCACTGTGGAATCCGTGATTGCACGTCTTGCTATGGCATTGTCCCCCTTTTCTTCTTCGTGGTAGCTTAGCTCTCTACACCGACAGGTCCCAGTCCCCAGGCAGGCTTCAACCATCGCTGGTATGCCAGGTCCTGATGCCGTGGTCAAGGCCAGGAGGTTGAGGCGCGATGCTCAAGAGGTCCCCCTTAGCGTGCAAGTAGCTCCCTTAAGGTAGAAACGGTAGGCGGCATTGCCAGAGCGAGGCTGCAGGAGTTGAAAATCCTGAGTTCCGAGCTGAGCTGCCTTGGGTACGCGACTTATCTTAGGGATCACGGATCGGTTCCTTGTGTGGCTCTCGGTTCATGGCCGCTGATGGCGATGCTACCAGGTTGTGTCCATGCCAGCTCCGACCCTTCATACTTCCCTGAGTGCTCTACGTCCTCGGGTCCCGGCCCTCGAGCGAGCTCAGCCACCGCTGGTATACCAGGTCACGATGCCGTGGTCAAGGCCAGGGGGTGAGGGCTGGAGAGCCGGTAAGAGCTCCTGAGGCGCGATGCTCAGGGGCTCTCCCTTTATCGCCCAAGCGAAAAGCATGAAGGGGAGCAGCTGGTGGGACCTCCTGTGGCTAGGCTCTAGAGGTTCTTGTGGGTTAGCGTGAGAGAGAGTGGCCCAGCTGTAGACCAAGGAAAAAGGTTCTTGCCGATGATTGCGAGGCCTTCAAGTCTCTTGAGGAGAGGTCCCACAAGGCGCTGCTGGGGCTCTACGAGAAGGGTCTGGATAAGCCTTTGGTGATTGATGACGACGGCCTCGCCCAACTGCTTCCCCAGCTAGTTACGATGCTCGAGGACGTTGCTGACGGGATCGGCCCCATGGTGGAGGGGGAAGCGCGTGCGCTTTCCTCATCGGCCCTGACGCGCGTCCTCAGCCACCTTCACCTTCGCGACCCCAACGCCAACCTTGGTGTCCTACTCGAGCCTATGGATGAGGGGCGCTGCAAAGCTGCTGCAAAGGACGTGAGGGGCCAGGTGGAGGCTTTGCTGAAGAAGTTCCTTGCCATCGACTCTACGCCTCCAGCCGATGATGCCACTCCCTCGACCAAGATCAACGGCACGGGTGACGTCGATGCTGCCGACGAGCGGGCGCTTCCAGATGATGGCACCCAAGGCTGAAGAGGAGGCTCGCTGGTGCTCCTTCCTGCTTTTACTTTTCCGCGATCTTTCCTGCAACATGCGACGTGCCTCGTGGAGGCGTTAAAACTCTAATTTGATGTTAAAGAACATTATGATGTGTAATATTTTATTTAGATTTCACGATCTCCTTTCCGTTTGCTTGATGTTCTATGCCGGCAGGGCCCGACCCTGCGCATACCTCAGCCACCGTTGGGCCGTCCGGATCGCCAGGACGGGACCAAGGGGTGAGGGGCTACATGGCCAGTTAGGCTCCCGAGTCGCGATGCTTAGGAGTCCCCCTTGATGCACAAACGGTCTGCGGTAAGGAGATGGGAAGGCAGGCCCTAGTGTTCTACGTCGGCGGGGCCTGACCCCACGCATACCTCAGCTGCCGTTGGACCGTCCAGATCACCAGGACGGGACCAAGGGGTGAGGGGCTACGTGGCCAGTTAGGCTCCTGAGTTGCGATGCTTAGGAGTCCCCCTTGACGCACAAACAGCTTGCGGGAAGGAGATGCAAAGGCAGGCCCTAGTGTTCTACGTCGGCAGGGCCCGACCCCGGGCATACCTCAGCCGCAGTTGGACCATCCGGATCACCAGGACGGGGCCAAGGGGTGAGGGGCTATGTGGCCAGTTAGGCTCCTGAGTCGCGATGCTCAGGAGTCCCCCTTGACGTGCAAACGGCCCTTCATACCTGTCCTCACCGGGGCCCCTCTCGGGAGGGGCGCACGACGACAAGGTCCGCGGGACCTTGCTAGGCGGCGTACCCTAGGCATGACCTGAGCGTAGCCCCCGTGCCCAGCCCCCTCACGCGACTCTCCCAAGGGGAAAGTGTTGCGGTGAGGCTGGACACTGATCCGGACGGCTCCCTGAGGTTAATGCGGCCAATGGGCCACCCTCAGTTGTTTATCACCAGCGCGGAGCGTAGCGCTTCCGCACTTGCACTAGCATAGCCGCTCCTCAACCGTGTCGACTGCCAGCGCGGAGCATGGTGCTTTCCACTGGTACGTGGGTGAGTGCTCCCTCTGAGTGGAGCCCCCAGGGCGTGTACAGCCCCGCCCTGACACCTGGCTTGCACGGCAGGGCTAGACGAGGTGTGTCTGGGCACTCGTGAGCTAGCGCGGGACTCACAAGGCCCTACCTCAAGGTGGGTTCCGCCTGGTCTTGATTCTTGATAGCTGCAGTGATCCTGTGAGATGGTTAGGCAACCTACGCCGGACGAATCTCCTGAGGCAATCACATGAGAACGCCAGACACCAACGACCCCAGGAGGTGACGTGAATGGGGCCGCCCGCCAGATAGAGCTCAGTCGTTGGGTTTATGGATGCTGCAGGGACGGACCCGAGCACAGACGTCGTTCCTAGCCTACTCATGCGAAGAATCCTAAAGAAAGACAACCGACGCGTGGCTCCTGTGGTAACGAGGGCGGTCATGGGTGGGGTATCGAAGTACTTGACAGTCAGGTGACAATCATGAAATGACTCAAGCAATGAAGTAGGTCAGCTCAGATAAATGCAAGAATGACACATGCCACTAGGACGGGCCCAAGCGGCCTAGGGATGATGCGGCCCGTGAGGCGCCCCCAACATAGTAAGCTAAAGATGCAATAAGATACACGCCGCAGGGACATGCCCATGCAGCTTGGGGATAATACTGCCCGAAGGGCGCCCCTCACTGAATGAACTGGAAAGAGTCACCTCATACCGTGCTGAAGTGGTGTCGGGGCAGCTGAAGACGCGCGCTGAGGAAGTTGCTCCTCACGAGCTGCTAGGGCCCTGGGCCTCAGGAGGCTCCGCAGGCCTAGGTGGCTCCTGAAGAACTGTTACAACCTCCGCTAGGACAGCGTGATGCCTGGCCTCCTGAGCTGCCAGAATGCTCCGCAGGTGGCGCTAGAAAGTGACAGCCGTATTCGGCAGGCCGAGAGGCATGCGAACGTAGCTGTGAGGGGTACCCTCGCACCTCCCAACGCGCGAAGGCCAGAATCGTTGCTGAGATGTGACACTACTAGGGAAAACCTTATACACAGAATCTTAGCAGCAGCGCGGTTTAAAAACAAACGCTACTGCTAATTAGCAGTAGCGAGCTTGAGGAAACCGCGCTACTAATAACCCGATAGTAGTAGCACGGGTTTTTACCCCTCGCTACTACTAAGCGATTTCCACCGTGCCTTCCGGGACCAGCTATAGTAGTAGCGCGGTTTATAAACCCACGCTACTACTAAGTCGTTAGTAGTAGGGTGGGTTATAAACCCCACGCTACCACCTGCATCTGCTCCCACCCCACCAACCATCCCATGCCATGTCTCAAAAAAACACTCAACGCCCGATCCAGATCCCCAATCCCGTCTCCGCTCCCACCTCCTCTCCTCCTCTCCCAAGTCCCAACCCACCATGGAGGGGGAGCCGCCCGCACAGCCCCCCCCCCCAAGCGCCGCCACCGCCTACGGCTCGCCCCGCCGCAGGGTGTGGAAGCGGTGCGTCCACTCCGGCCAGCACGACAGCGCCACCTGGGGCCATGCCACCGCCGCCGACTTCGCGCCCGTGCCCAGGATGTGCCGCCTCGTCATGGCCAACTACGCCCCGCCCGACCTCCTCGCTTGCCGCCCCTCCTCCTCGACCCCTCAAACATCGTGCGCCACCGCACCTACGCCGACACGGGGGGCCGGGTCACGCCCTACCTCGTCTACCTCGACCACGCGCACGCTGACTTCGTGCTCACGCTGCGCGGCCTCAACCTCGGCCGCGAGTCCGACTACGCGTTGCTCCTCGGCAAGGTTGGCGCCGCGAGTCCGACTACGAGCCTCAACCATGTCCACAACGGCCTCCTCCGCGCCGCCGGCTGGGTGCTCGACAGGGAGTGCGACCTGCTCCGGGACCTCGTCGATTGGTACCCTGCCTACACGCTCACCTTCACAGGCCACTCCCTCGGCGCCGGCGTCGCCGCCATGCTCACCATGGTCGTCGTGCTCAACCTCGACAAGCTCGGCAAGGTCGAGAGGGGCCGCACCAGGTGCTACGCCATGGCCCCCGCCCGCTGTATGTTTCTCAACCTCGCCGTCAGATACGCCGATATCATCAACTCCGTTGTGCGGCAGGTGACTCACTGATGACCCAATTGATTTGGTTGCTTGCTTGTCTGAATTTGGTTAAGTTCAGTTGCAGAGGAATTTGGGTTACATGTAGTATGTCTGAATTTGGGTTACATGTAGCCGTCAGGCTGAATATTGGTGGATACCTGCTCTGCTTCTGAGTAAGATAAACATTGCATTGCAGAATCTAGTATAATGCCTATCTAAATTTTGCTGGGTGCTTACTTGTTGCTAGAAATTCAGTTGCAGAATTTAGTTACATGCCCATCTGAAGGTGTAATGCCTATCTGAATCTTTTTAGTTCCAAGTTCTGAACATATGAAGATCCAACATCTAATTTATTTCTCATAGATGAGTGATGGACGATGCAGCGGAGGAGGCATACCGATGGCAGGTTGTAGCAAATCAGGAGGCCGCCGCCGTCGGCGGACGCTGCCGAGTGGAGAAACTACGTGGACGGTGGACGCTGCCGAGTGGAAAAACTACAGGGGACTGGTGAGATAACTGAAATTTCATAACAGCGACTCCATGCATGGTACGTTCCCCTTTTGCCATATTTTACATACACATGTTATATATTCTTTGAGATCTAAGCCCTTAGAGACAATAGATTCTGATCTTCTGGTCTTTGCCTGCTGATGGGGTTATGTACCTAGGGTAGGGTCATGGACCTGATCTAAGTACCTTACCCAAGGACACCCTTAGAAGAAGTCGCTTTCCAGTCGACCAACGAGGGACGCACTCGACTGACTTGAAGGACTCGACCACGAAGACTCACTCGACCACCAGAAGGTCAAGAGGCACTCTGCACTGCAACAGCCTGTAATCAAGTAGACTTTATGATAGTAAAGGCACTTTATGTGGGGCGTTACCAGTAACGCCCCAGACTTAACTCACCTTAAACCCTCTCCTACGTGGGCTGGCTGGGGTCCTGGCGCACTCTATATAAGCCACCCCCCTCCACAGGCAGAAGGGTTCGGCACCTTGTAACTCATATACTCATAATCCACTCGACCGCCTCCGGGCTCCGAGACGTAGGGCTGTTACTTCCTCAGAGAAGGGCCTGAACTCGTACATCCTTTGTGCTTACAACCTCTCCATAGTTAGGACCTTGCCTCTCAATACCTACCCCCCACTCTACTGTCAGGCTTAGAACCACGACAGTTGGCGCCCACCGTGGGGCAGGTGTTTTAGCGATTTTGTGGAGAAAGTTGCGATTCTTCTGAGTACTTTCATCATGGTGTCTGCTGGAGTTTTGGTCGGGGGTCAAGAGATCCGTCTCGGCACTCTCACCTTCATCGCCGACGACTCCGCATGGCTCCAGGAGGCTCCACTCGACGTGGATGCGCTCCCCGTCCGCGGTGCGACGCATTTTCGCGCATGTGTCCGTGGCGTTCTGCTGCGGCAACCGTCGACCCAGTATCGGTCGGCTCCTTTATCGTCCACCCTCCCGGTCTCCCGCCAGCGCAAGCGCTCAGGCTGGTCGAGGCTTCAGCGATGGGTGAGGCACGCGGTGGCTCGCCAATCGGCCACCACCCAAGTTGCGGCAATCGAGCCCGACGCACCTTTCTACGGCTTGTTCGATCAGTCGACTGGCTCCGTAGAGACTGCATCCGAGTGCGGTAGCAGTGATCCAGCGGCGGAAATCTTGATGGTCGACGGGCCCCACAGTCCCCCTGGCTTCGCCCGTGGTGGTGGAGCAGGTGACGGCGGCGACCCTACACGAGGCTACGAAGAGTACCAGCCCGAGCCACTCGACTCTCTGCAAAGAGAGGAACTTCGCCGCAGGAACGAGGATCCCCTGCGTATTCCCATCGCAGGAGAAACCCCCGAGGCTCGTGCCTTGGAGGAGGCGCGTCTGGCCAATTTGGCCGAGCGCACTCGACTGGAGAACCTTCAGCGAGCACTCGACGAGCGCGCGCGGCAACGAGTTCCCGACACCAGTCGACGTCAACTCTTCCCGCCGACTCAGGTATATCGAACCCCAATTCAGAATTTAGCAGCTGCGACCCGTATAGTAGAGTCCATCCAGCCTTCGCAGTCGGAAGCTGGCAGAGGTTTGCTGTAGATCAGGGATCTGCTCCGGGCAGCAGGAGATCAGAATTCAGCCGTGTCTCAGTCGCGCAACAGAATTCACAATCGATCCGTCACTGTGAATACGGTTCAGTCGGCTCACAGCCCCAGATCGCCTCCGCGGCGTGAAGGGCGCGAGAATCGGCGAGATCAATATGGCGATAGACTCGACCGAGATGATAGGTGTCAAGTGCCCTATTCCCCTCCGAGGGGTGGGTCTTACGCTCCTCGGCAGCCAGATGATAGGCGTCAGTACAGTACAGGGCGTAGGGTTCCAGTCGACCCCAGAGAACCAGGCTTCGACGCGCGATCCATTATCGTGCAAGGGTTGGTCGACCGGAACAGAGCCCATCGAGGTGCACTCGACAGAGATGTACCCACAAGCAGTCGAGTGCATGTTTCCGGCCCTGAATGTTTCAGCAGGGCTATCAGAGCCGCAGTTATCCCTCCCAATTTCAGGTTGGCAACAGGAGTCAGCAAGTTCACTAGTGAGTCAAAGCCTGAAACTTGGCTTGAAGACTACCGAGTGGCAGTTCAGATTGGTGGTGGGAACGACGAAGTGGCCATGAAGCACTTGCCCCTCATGCTGGAAGGTTCTGCTAGGGCATGGTTGACTCAGTTACCTCCTAGCAGCATTTACACTTGGGAAGATCTGTCCCGAGTGTTCGTCAGGACGTTTGAAGGAACTTGCAAGCGACCAGCTGGATTGACAGAGCTGCAAGTCTGCGTGCAGAAAACTAATGAGACTCTCAGAGAGTATATTCAGAGGTGGATCACTTTGCACCACACTGTGGAGAATGTGTCCGATCATCAGGCAGTCTGCGCCTTCAAAGATGGTGTCAAGAACAGAGAACTGAGTTTGAAGTTTGGTCGAACCGGTGACATGACCTTGGGTCGGATGATGGAGATTGCTACCAAGTACGCCAACGGCGAAGAAGAAGACCGACTCCGAAGCGGCAAGCACAAGCCGAGTCAGTCGGAAAAAGGAAACACCAGTCGGAAACAGAAGCGGAAGGCTGAACCGGCAGCTCCTGGAGAGGCTCTGGCCGTGACTCAAGGAAAGTTTAAGGGGAAACCAAAAGGATCCTGGAACCCCAAGAAGGTAAAGGATAAAGAAGGGAACGACGTGATGGATATGCCATGTCACATTCACACGAAGAAAGACGAAGAGGGGAATATCATTTACCCGAAGCACACCACTCGCCAATGTCGACTCCTGATCCAGCAGTTTCAGGGAAAACAGTCTAAGGACAAGGAGAAGGAGTCGGACAAGGCCGAAGACAAGGAGGACAGTGAGGAAGGATATCCGCATATCAACTCCACTCTAATGATCTTTGCAGATGTGGAAAGCAGAAGTCGACTGAAAGTGATTAACCGAGAGGTGAACATGGTTGCCCCCGCAAAAGCAAATTATCTGAAGTGGTCTCAAACACCCATCACATTCGACCAATCTGATCACCCGACTCATATTGCCACCCCTGGGAGGCAAGCTTTGGTGGTCGATCCAGTTGTCGAAGGCACTCGACTGACAAAGGTGCTGATGGATGGTGGAAGTGGGCTGAACTTATTGTATGCAGACACATTGAAAGGTATGGGCATTCCGATGTCCCGACTGAGCACTAGTAACATGAGCTTTCATGGAGTTATACCAGGGAAGAAGGCCGAGTCACTCGGCCAGATAGCTTTGGACGTGGTGTTTGGCGATTCAAAGCATTTTCGCAAAGAAAAGTTGACGTTTGAGGTCGTGGATTTTCAAAGTGCATATCATGCCATTTTGGGGAGACCAGCTTACGTGCGGTTCATGGCTCGACCATGCTACGTATACCTCAAATTGAAGATGCCCGGCCCCAAAGGAGTGATCACTGTCACCGGTGATCGGAAAAAGGCAGAAGAGTGCTTTCAGAAGGGCTCCAAGATCGCCGATTCCCAGGTGACAGCGGTCGAGTTCGAAGAATACAAGCAAAACGCAGATCCGAGTGACTTGCTGCGATCCAAGAAGCCCGCCACAGAGTCTGCTTTCCAGTCGTCCGGTGAGACGAAGCCTGTTCACATTCACCCGACTGACCCCGAAGCAGCTCCAACCCGCATCTCCACAACACTCGACCCAAAATAGGAAGAAGCGCTCATCCAGTTCCTCCGTGAGAACTGGGACATTTTTGCATGGAAGCCCGCTGACATGCCAGGTGTTCCCAGGGGACTGGCTAAGCATCGCCTAAGAGTCGACTCATCTGCAAAACCAGTCAAAGAGCATCTTCGGCGGTCCGCCGTCCAGAAGAGAAAAGCCATTGGCGAAGAAGTGGCTCGACTGTTGGCGGCAGGATTTATCCGAGAGATATACCACTCCGAGTGGCTCGCTAATATCGTCATGGTTCCTAAGAAGGACAAGTCGCTACGAATGTGCATTGATTTCAAGCACATCAACCGGGCCTGCCCAAAAGATCATTTTCCTCTCCCTCGCATAGATCAAATTGTTGACTCGACCGCGGGATGTGAGAGGCTATCTTTTTTAGATGCCTACTCCGGGTACCACCAGATCCGTCTGTACGGACCCGACGAGGTAAAAACAGCTTTCATCACTCCATTCGGGTGCTTCTGCTATATCACCATGCCATTCGGCCTCAAGAATGCCGGAGCCACATTCATGCGAATGATTCAGAAGTGTCTACTCACTCAAATTAGTCGGAATGTGGAAGCTTATATGGATGATATTGTTGTCAAGTCACGAAAAGGTTCCGACCTGCTCGCTGACCTCGCCGAAACATTTGCCAACCTCAGAAGGTATGATATCAAGCTCAATCCATCAAAGTGCACATTTGGAGTTCCTGGTGGCAAGTTACTCGGTTTTCTCGTTTCCGAACGGGGAATCGACGCTAACCCAGAAAAGATTGGCACTATTCTCTGAATGAAACGCCCTGTGCGAGTGCACGACGTCCAGAAACTTACTGGATGCTTGGCCGCATTAAGTCAATTCATCTCACGACTCGGTGAAAAGGCATTACCTCTTTACCGACTGATGAAGAAGACAGACAAGTTGGAGTGGACTCCAGAAGCTGATGCAGCGTTTGCCCAGCTAAAAGCTCTGCTCTCCACCCAGCCGGTGCTTGCTGCTCCAATCAGCAAAGAGCCTCTGTTGCTCTATATCGCAGCCACAGGACAAGTCGTCAGTACTGTGCTCACGGTCGAGCGGGAAGAAGAAGGAAAAACTCTCAAAGTTCAGCGCCCAGTGTATTATTTGTCTGAAGTCTTGACTCCATCCAAGCAGAGATATCCTCATTATCAGAAGCTTGTATATGGGATATACATGACCACAAAGAAGGTTGCTCATTATTTCTCTGATCATTCCATCACAGTCGTCAGCGACGCTCCACTATCAGAGATTTTGCACAATAGGTATGCAACTGGTCGAGTGGCCAAATGGGCGATTGACCTTCTTCCCCTTGATATCAAGTTTGAGGCAAAGAAAGCCATTAAGTCCCAGGCAATAGCAGATTTCCTTGCCGAGTGGATTGAACAGCAGCAGCCGACTGAAGTTCACTCGGAGCATTGGACCATGTTTTTTGATGGCTCGAAGATGTTGAATGGTTCCGGTGCTGGGGTTGTCCTGGTTTCCCCCAGAGGAGATAAGCTCAGATATGTGCTCCAGATTCACTTTGATTCCTCAAACAATGAGGCAGAATATGAAGCCCTCTTATATGGGTTGCGCATGGCCATTTCACTCGGCGTCCGTCGCCTGATGGTCTATGGCGAATCGGATTTAGTGGTCAATCAGGTGATGAAAGAGTGGGACGTGAGAATCCCAGCCATGACTGGATACTGCAGTGCAGTGAGGAAGCTGGAAAAGAAATTCGAGGGGTTGGAGCTCCACCATATACCCCGACTGAAAAATCAAGCAGCTGATGATCTAGCAAAGATAGGTTCCAAGAGAGAAGCCATCCCGAGTGGTGTGTTCTTGGAACATATACACACTCCGTCAGTCAAAGAAGATCCTTTCACCGAAGAAACTCCACAGCCCAGGAGTGCCACAGATCCGACTGAGGTTGAAGTCCCAGCGGTGGTCGACTTGATCATGGAGGTTTTGGTGGTCATTCCCGACTGGACGATTCCGTATGTCGCATATATCCTGAAGAAAGAGCTCCCGGAGGATGAGGAAGAGGCTCGACAGATCGTCCGTCGATCTAAGGCCTTTACCGTAATCAAAGGACAATTATACAGAGAAAGCGCGACTGGAGTTGGTCAGAAGTGCATAACACCAGAAGAAGGTCGACTCATCCTCAATGATATTCACTCGGGGACCTGTGGTCATCATGCGTCCTCTCGGACCATCGTGGCCAAAGCATACCGAGCCGGATTTTACTGGCCAAAGGCGAATGAGATGGCAAAAGAGATAGTGGATAAGTGCGAGGGATGTCAATTCTACTCAAATATGTCACACAAGCCTGCGTCAGCTCTGAAGACCATCCCACTCGTCTGGCCTTTCGCAGTATGGGGATTGGACATGGTCGGTCCTTTGAGAACAGGACGAAGTGGCTTCACGCATGTACTGGTGGCAGTCGACAAGTTCACCAAGTGGATCGAGGCTAAACCAATCAAGAGCCTTGACACCGGTACTGCTGTTAGCTTCATCAGGGAACTAATATTCAGATATGGAGTCCCACACAGCATCATTACGGATAATGGGTCGAATTTTGACTCAGAGGAATTCAGAGCTTTCTGCAACTCCCAGGGCACACGGGTCGACTACGCTTCAGTCGCCCATCCGCAGTCGAATGGACAAGCAGAGCGAGCTAATGGACTGATTCTTAAGGGGTTGAAGCCTCGACTGATGCGTGATCTCAAACACGCGGCTGGAGCTTGGGTCGACGAACTTCCCTCAGTACTCTGGGGACTGCGGACCACACCTAATCGGTCGACCGGAAGAACTCCATTCTTCTTGGTCTACGGAGCTGAAGCAGTCTTGCCGAGTGATCTTCTCCACAATGCTCCTCGAGTTGAAATCTACAACGAAGCAGAGGCTGAACAAGCGCGGCAAGACGCAGTCGACCTTTTAGAGGAAGAAAGGGAGATGGCTCTGATCCGGTCGACCATCTACCAACAAGATTTGCGTCGTTTCCACGCCGGAAATGTGAGAGGTCGAGCCTTCCAGGAAGGAGATCTGGTTCTTCGAGTGGATCAGCACAAACCACACAAGCTTGCTCCTTCTTGGGAAGGCCCCTTCATCGTCACCAAGGTTCTCCACAACGGGGCGTACCGTCTTTACAACGTCAAGCATAATATTGACGAGCCCCGAGCTTGGAACGCGGAGCTACTCCGCCCATTTTACACTTAAGTTTTATCACTCGGATGAGTTGCAATAAAGTACTTCTGTAGTTCATGGACCTCAAAATAATAGCGTCATAGTCCCTCCATAATTTCTGTCGCTTTTTATTGTTGTCCAATAAAATTCCCCCTCAGTGGGTGACTTAGCTGCGAATCCGTTTCGCCTAAGTTTGTAAAAATCCTACCGAGTGGCGAGCCAGACTCCCACTCGGGGGCTTAGCTGCAGCTCTGTGCTCGCCTAAGTTATAAAAATCCTACCGAGTGGTAAGCCAGCCTTCCACTCGGGGGCTTAGCTGCAGCCCTGTGCTCGCCTAAGTTATAAAAAATCCTACCGAGTGGTAAGCCAGCCTTCCACTCGGGGGCTTAGCTGCAGTCCAAGCACTCGCCTAAGTTATCAAAATCCTACCGAGTGGTAAGCCAGCCTTCCACTCGGGGGCTTA
>NC_041380.1:165589143-165632060 GCF_002162155.2 Triticum dicoccoides | reverse complement strand
AAAATCCTACCGAGTGTAGAGCAACCCTCTCACTCGGGGGCTTAGCTGCAGTCCAAGCACTCGCCTAAGTTATCAAAATCCTACCGAGTGTAGAGCAACCCTCTCACTCGGGGGCTTAGCTGCAGTCCAAGCACTCGCCTAAGTTATCAAAATCCTACCGAGTGTAGAGCAACCCTCTCACTCGGAGGCTTAGCTGCAGTCCAAGCACTCGCCTAAGTTATCAAAATCCTGCCGAGTGAAGAGTAAACCTCTCACTCGGGGGCTTAGCTGCAGCCCAGTGCTCGCCTAAGTGGACTGAGGAATAAGTCGATTGCAGTAAAGGCGCCTTGCTTTGAACCTGCAAAACATATTTCGAGCCAAAGGCAGTCATATTCAAGCACCAAATTCAAGTTTTGAATCGATATCTAAAGGAACCGAGAGTGCTCAGGCGTTAAGCCTGTTAAGGTTTATCGGTTACAATTCCACTCGGCATACCGAGGCAAATTTAAAAGCGCCGAGCCAGAAGAAGTTTTTTACCCCTCCTGTGGAGGGCTGGAAGGAGCAACGAATTCATCAAGGTCAATTCCGTCGGCGATCCGAGTGGCAGCTGCAAGGAAAGTTTCCATAAAGGACCTGAAGTCGTGCTTCTTGGTATTGGCCACCCGAAGGGCCGCCAGCTTCTCTTCTCGTGCATACTTACAGTGGACTCGGGTAAGACACAGAGCAACATCTGCACCACACCGAGCCGAGGACTTCTTCCATTCCTGCACTCGACCAGGAATCGTGTTCAACCGGGCCATCAGCGATTCAAGGTCATTCTGAAGTGTCTCCTCAGGCCAAAGCGTCGAGTCGATGCGAGATGTGGCAGCCTTCAGCCTTGCGAGATAGTCCACGACAGCTGCAACACGGGACTCCAGTCGGAGAACATCCATGGCAACTTCATCGTTCACCGGAGAATTGACGGGGTCGAGGTTTGGCTCCAGCCGGCTAGTTTCTTCTTCGAAGTTTTGACAAAATTCTGCAAGGGTGATCACTAAGTCAAGGAGATGGTCGAATGGAAAATCACAATTGGAAATGTCTGCCAAGCATAGAGGTTTACCTTCAAGCATGAGAAACAGCTTCTTGGCAAGTCCACTCAGGAAGGCCTCCAGATCAGTTTTCTTCCCACTCAATTTGGCGACTTGGTCGGTCAGGGCAGCTTTATCAGTTCTCAGTCGACTGACCTCCTTGTTGGCAATCCCAAGAGCAGCTTTCAGATTGGTATTGTCTTGTTCGAGCTTGGTGACTGAAGCTAACTTCTCGTCAGCAAGCTTGATCTTCTCAGCTAGCTCAAGGTCTTTCTTCTGTTGGGCCTCCCTTACCTTACCTGCAAGTTACAGCAAGATCAGATTTTGAAACAAGCAAGGGGAAAAGCAGTCGTCAGGGTCTCACCAAACATACCTTCGGTCTCCTCCTTTGCCTTTGTCAGCTTCTCCTGAACCAGCTTCAAGCTCAGCTCGACTTGAGTATGCTTGTGCTCCAGCTCTGAGTAGCGAGCCACAAGATCACAAGAGTTCTGCGAAGAACCAATCGACTAAATGTCAAATCTAATTCACTTCCGAGTGAAAAAGGGAAAAACTCACGTTTCTAAGACTACAGCCGAATACAAGCATTCGACCGTAGTCTCGGGGACTACACCCAGTGGGTGCCTTCAGCGTGCCCCCACTAATCCTATTGAAGACAAAGTCAACAAGTCGACCTCAAAAAAAAAAGATGTATTCTCTAAGACTGTGATCAACTGCAAGCAGTCGACCACAGTCTCGGGGACTACACCCAGTGGGTGCACTCAGCGTGCCCCCACCGGTTTGTGAAATCCAGTCGACATAGTCGACTGACAGAAAAATTGACATCATAAAGCCTAAGGCCGACTGCCAGCAGTCGACCTTAGCCTTGGGGACTACACCCAGCGGGTGCACTCAGCGTGCCCCCGCTAATACGGAGCTCAATCGACAACACCCACTGGGTGACTACTATAAATTCCGGAAAAGAAAAGTTTTTGGTGGCATATCCAACAGAACAAACAGCGGTCGACTGACCTGGACATTGCTTTGGAGGGCAGAACTGACGTCATAAGCTGCCTGGCTCGCGTCCCGGATGGTCTTCAGCTGCTCCATCATGAGTCCCGCCTGGCGTATCGCCTCCTTCGCCGCACCGGCTTGGTCCTCTGGGACGTGGTGCATCGTGAAGAGGGAAGGCTGCTGAGCACTCGTCAGTGGGTTCGCGAAGGACACCGTGTGTCGAGTGGTGTTCTCTTCCTCCACAGTCAGAATCTCAGGCGCCGTCACATCCTGAGGCACCTTACTGGCGGACGTTTTCCGACTCCTCCTGCGCTGCAGCGGCTCTTCATCCTCATCATCATCGGGGAGATTGATAACAGTATTGGGTGGAGCTACAGAGAAAGATCAGGATCAGAGATCGCGAGTCAGTCGACTAAGAACGGCGTTAAGAATACAGTACCTGGGTTTGAAGTTGCTGCGTCCTCCATCTCGTGGTCATCAGCCCGGGCCGAGGTTTCAGAAGTAGCAGCACTGCAACTCCAAAGGATCAGTCGACTAACTTCAGCGTCGACCAGAGACAAAGTTCACACAAAATGAGAAGATTCAAACAACACGATTACCCTGATATGGTAGGGATGGACACCTTCATCTTCGGTAGGAGCTTGATCGGCTTCGACGAGGCCGCCCTGGGCTGCTTCGGCGCCTTTTCAGTCGGCACCGGAGAGGTGGTCCGAGGGCGCTTGGTCGACTGAGTGACGGTCGCAACCCCCTTACCACGTTCAGTCGAAGGGTCGTGGACAAGCTTCGACCGCCTTTCTGAGCGCGGTGGTACGACCTCCTCCTCCTCTTCTTCCTCGTCCTCGACGTCATCTTCATCACCGTCATCATCATCGTCGTCGTCATCATCCTCTGCAACATCCGAATCCCATTCCTCCTCTTCCTGGCTCTCGCCCCCGCTCGCCTCGCCCTCCTCAGTCGAAGCTTGTGCCCCATTGGGCATCGAGTACAGCTCGGTGAGGGCCTAGCAGATGTCCAGACAAGGATCAGTCGACCAGTCGGCAGGGTAAACAGAAATGAATGCGACAAAAGCACAGTGGAGAGCAGGGCAAGTATACCTTGTTTGGGTCGCTGTTGTGGTCGAGTGGAGGAATCCTTCTGGCTCCGCGTGGGTTATCCTTATTCCCGGTAACGGCTACCATCCACCTTTCCAGAGTGACGTCGTCGACTGCTTCTGGATGGACTCTAGTCTCGTCTTCGGTCCCACAGTACAACCACATGCAGTGGCTCCGGAACTGAAGGGGCTGGATGCGACGCCTGAGGAAGACCTCCAGAAGGTCCATGCCCGTCACTCCCTCCCGAACCAACTGCACCACGCGCTCCATCAACATCTTCACGTCAGCTTTCTCCTCCGGAATCAGCTTCAGAGGGGAGGGCTTGTTCACTCGGTCCATGGTAAACGGAGGGAGTCCACTCGACTGCCCTGGCGTCGACTGGACCTGGCAGTAGAACCAAGTCGACTGCCAGCCTCTGACGGACTTGGGAAAGGTCATGGGCGGGAAGGTGCTCTTATTCCTCACCTGGATCCCCAGGCCCCCACACATTTGGACGACTCGGGTTCTCTCATCACCTGGGCTCGCCTTCTTCACGGTCTGAGAGCGACACGTGAATATATGTTTGAACAAACCCCAGTGCGGTCGACAGCCCAAGAAACCCTCACACATGGACACGAATGCAGCAAGATAGGAAATGGAGTTTGGGGTAAAGTGGTGAAGCTACGCTCCGAAGAAATTCAAGAAGCCACGGAAGAAAATACTCGGCGGCAAGGAAAACCCATCGATCAACATGAGTGGCCAAAAGCACACACTCACCCTCTTCTGGCTGTGGCTGCCACTCCTTCCCCGGAAGCCTTGCAGCTCCGTGAGGGATCAAGCCCTCGTTGGCCATGTCGAGGAGGTCCTTCTCTATGATGGTCGACTGGATCCAGTCTCCTTGGACCCAGCCCTTCGGCAGACGGGATCTGGACGAGGACCCTCCGTGGCTGGTGGATCTCCCCTTCGCCTTCTCCGACGCCGACGCCTTCTTTGCGCGCTCCAGCGTCGCCGTCTTCTCCTTGGCCATGGTTGCCGGCGAGATGCGCGAAGGGAAGTGGTGCGGGAGCGAGAGCGAGCACGCTGGGCGGAGAAGAAGGAAGCAGAGAGAGGGAGAGAATGCTGAGGCGCAGCACAGAAATCCTTGCCGGGCACATTTATAAGGTCTCTTCCGAGTGGATGACAGGTGGGCCCGTCGATCTAATCATATCTGGGAGCAGTTACGCAGACTGGATACGTGGCGAAAAAGGCGGCGCAGAGATCGAGGCGTCTATGCCCCGTCCCATTCGAACGCCGCAGTCCGCCCCGCTTCGCGCGCGTCCCCAAATTTCGCATCCCGTGGAATCCGCGAACAACAAATCAGTCTGTCAGACGCGGTGTTTCCGGCGATCCGTCGCTCGGAGATCGTCGAAGCCCGAAAGATCACTCGACGCAAAAATAGAATGGATCGAGTCGACTGAAGGCAAATTGCTCCCTGTCAACGAAGAGATTCTTTGGTCCAGGACAACGCACGACCAGGGCACAAAGGTTAATCGGAAACGACATCAACTCCTTCCTCACTCGAAGCCTCAATCCATTCGGGGGCTAATGATGGGGTTATGTACCTAGGGTAGGGTCATGGACCTGATCTAAGTACCTTACCCAAGGACACCCTTAGAAGAAGTCGCCTTCCAGTCGACCAACGAGGGACGCACTCGACTGACTTGAAGGACTCGACCACGAAGACTCACTCGACCACCAGAAGGTCAAGAGGCACTCTGCACTGCAACGGCCTGTAATCAAGTAGACTTTATGATAGTAAAGGCACTTTATGTGGGGCGTTACCAGTAACGCCCCAGACTTAACTCACCTTAAACCCTCTCCTACGTGGGCTGGCTGGGGTCCTGGCGCACTCTATATAAGCCACCCCCCTCCACAGGCAGAAGGGTTCGGCACCTTGTAACTCATATACTCATAATCCACTCGACCGCCTCCGGGCTCCGAGACGTAGGGCTGTTACTTCCTCAGAGAAGGGCCTGAACTCGTACATCCTTTGTGCTTACAACCTCTCCATAGCTAGGACCTTGCCTCTCAATGCCTACCCCCACTCTACTGTCAGGCTTAGAACCACGACACCTGCTGATGCTTTTATTGTTCAAAGTGGTTCAGTTCCAGTACATACAAACAAGCCATATTATGACTTGCATGATTTTTTTTACTTTTTGTACATTCTCATTTAAGTTTTCTTGTGATAGCACACTAATTAACAGAAAAACCTTATGGCATATGACCTTTTCTATGTGTGACGTATATGTAAAGTTAGTTTTCTCTTAAAAAAATCATCCATCGATAAGCTGAATTAGAGGGAAATTCATGGAAAATGAACCAGCATACAAACCATAGTAATAATCCCAGTGAACTAGCTCTACAGACTAGCATACATGTTATTTAGAAACAAGGGGTTTGCCATGCTACAACAGATTCCTGACTAAATTTATCTATTCTACTTGGTCTTTTGATTTGAAACATCTATATATTCCTCATAAACATGTTGGTTTTGCTACCAGCAGTAGGCGCTTTCTTTGTTCTGCAGCTGGGATTTCAGTAAAAGAAAATGTTTAACCTTCAGTGAATATGCACAGTACCAAGACTTTGTTCTGCAGCTCGCATGCCGCATCCATGGCGAGAGGGCCTAGGCTGCTCTGTGCGTGTCGTCATCTTAGCCAGTTGTGTTAATCAGTGGAAATGCGAGAGGGCCACGCCTCACTAGTAATCTTGTTGATTGCCTCTGAACCTGAATGAACAGCCTTGCTCGTTTAGTTATGTGTGTCCATATGATTTATGCTTTGCTATTTTATCCTGTTGTTCCTTTTGATCCCTGTGACTGTTGCAATCAACTCTCACCTGTACCATGATGCTAACTGGTAAATTAGGACAAGAGATGTTTCGATTTTGCACTGCTCATACTGTACATACTGTGATTCATCTGATGGGTTTCTTGCACCTGCAAATGACAGTGTCATGATGTTGTCAACAGTGTGGCTAAGGCAGAAGGTGTATCCAAATATGATGCAGGTGAAGCTGCTGCAGATCAGAAAGGTGAACGCATGTTCGCTTGTATTAAGATATTTTCAGTAATTTAAAGCTGAAATGATATCCTGTAGCAAACTGGGATTATGGTCTGTCTCTTAAACTATCTTTGATCTTGTCCATAATGCTTCCCTGCAGAGCAAAAAGGTTCAACAACCATGAAATCCTAGCTGAGGACGTGCGAGACTGGGATATAGCCAGTGACCGAGGGCAAGGGCAGCGTGCGCAGGTGCTTTCTTTGTTTTCAATCTAATTGTTGTGTTTTATTATCTTGACTACATTTCTCTTTTAATTTATTTTCAATCTTCCAAGCCTGGACATAGTTATTGTATCTTATTATCGTCTTTGGAAGTGGCCGGACCCTTCCGCGAACCCTGCGCAAGCAGGAGCTAACTAACAAGTATTCACTTTCTCGACTGGGTGCAGGGTGATCGACGAGGACTACTGCGGCCCGATGGGAGTCGTGCTCTTCAACTACTCGGAGGCAGACTTCACCGTGAATCCCCGCGACCGCATCATACAGATTATCGTCCAGGTGATTGCGACGCAGGAGGTCCCCGGGGTGGAGGACCTCGACGCCACCGTCCGGACGTCACCGAGGTGGAGGACGACGCCACCGTCCGGAGTTCCTCAAGGTGGAGGACCTCGACGCTTTGTACATACATCTAGAGAAGTGGTCTGGTTAGGTTGGTGGTGAAACGCTAGGGAAGGTACCAACCTTTTAATGATGGTTGTCCTCGTGATCTCTTCGAGTTGAGATGTTGAATGTTGCATCCATGAACACTACAAGTGTTAAGATGGTTCTGTGAAATTTATTTTGCACTGGACGTGTCTCTGATCTCCATTCATGAATACTGCATCTATTTTTATTTTTTAATTACTAATTTGCTACTAGTAGCATTGGGGAAAAAGTGCCCTACTAGTATTTAGGATACCTACTATTATTTAGGATACTACTAGCGGTGGTATTGTAGGCACGCTACTACTACTTCATTAGTAGTAGCGCGGGTCTGTAATAGCAGTAGCGTGGGTGGCACACGCTACTACTAACAAAGTTAGTAGTAGCGCGGGTTCCTCCCACGCTACTACTAACTATTAGCTGTAGCGCGATACTAGTAGCGCGGGTACCCGCGCTGCTAGTAGCCTTTTTCCTAGTAGTGTGACCCTATTGAGCCTTGGAATGTGGACACAGACGCGTAGCCCGCTGCCCTCGCCAAGGTGGGAAGCTGAGCTGGATGGTGGGCGACGACCGCCACGTATGGTCCTTGCCTCTTGAAGCTCCTGGATCGCCTTGGTGATGAACTCCTGAGCAGAAGGTGCTCCGCACCTCGTGCCCTCTCGAGGGAAAGGTGCGGCGAATCATGCCTCCACATGATTCTCGAGCGCCTCCCTCGTGACGACGGCTAGGTCTGAGGCCCTCCAGAAGAGATCCCCCGAGCCCAGCCCGAGGAGGGCGCCGGGCACGCCTTCCTATGCGAGGGAAGGAGGCACCCCATTTGCGGGTGCAAGTCCTGAGGTACTGCTACTGGAGACGCCACCCTCCTGAGGTCCTTGGTGGAGTAACCGCTTCTTCTTCTTGGGGTTAGCCTCAGGAGGGTGCGGGGTGCCTTCGTTGTTAGGGTCTTCAGCCGCCGCAGCCTGGTAAGCGCACTTGAGGGAGCACACCGCATATCTTTCCTCGCAGGTGATCGAGATGACGTCACCGCTCCCTAGCATCTTGAGGACGTTGTAGCCATGGTGGGTTACTGCCATAAACATGGCTAAGGCTGGATACCCAAGGATGGCGTTGTACGGCAAGCGGATGTTGGCGATGTCGAAGTCGATGAGCTCGGTGCAGTAGTTGTCATGCTGGTCGAAGGTGACACGGAGGCGGACCTGCCCTATCGGGGTGGTGGAGCCGTCGGTCACTCCTAAGAAAGGCTTGGTAGGTTGTAGCTGGTCGTATGGCACCTGAAGGCTATCGAATGTCTCGACGGACAGGACATTGAGCCCTGCATCGCCGTCGATGAGGGTCTTGGTGACTTGAGCATTGCTAATGATGGGTGAGCAGAGCATCGGGAGGGCGCCGGCAGTCGCCGCGCACTTGAGCTGGTCCACCAAGCTGAAGGTGATGGCGCACTTGGACCACGTGAACGGGCGCGTTGCCTCGAGCCTAGGAAGGGACGCATTCACCTCACGAGCAAACTGCTTGAAGACACGCTGAGAGGATGGGGCTTGAGCGCCACCCAAGATACAGGCGACGACACGTGATTCCTCAAAACCCCAGCCCCTTGTCCTGATGGTGGTCGTCGTTTCTCGTTGGTGGTGGCGGAAGCGGAGGGAGGCCAGCGTTGCCCTGAGGGCTGTCCTCATGAGGCTGCTCCCTCCAGGAGCCCTCACGAGGCTGGTCCTGCCAGTGGTCCTCGCGAGGTCGGTCACGCCACTCCTGGCGGGGGTTGCGGGTGTCCCAGTGTCCCCCAACTCGTCCCGATCCTCAGCCGTAGCCTCGGTCATTGCGCTCAGGGCGTCGACCGAAGCGCCCATCTCGGATGGCCCTAAGCTCCTGACAGTCGCTGGTGTTGTGGTTGTGAACATTGTGGAAGGCGCAAAATGGGCTATTGGCGTTGGATGACTCAGTGTGGTCGTGGTCGCGCTTCATCTCCGGCTCTACCGCGAGCACGGCAGCCCCCTTGCACTTCACATCCTTGATCTTGGCCTTCTTGTCGTCCTGATCGGCAGCTGGGAGCTCAAGGAGGGAAAGGTTCCCTTCGTCAGCCCTTGCGCACTTGGTTGCCATGTTGAACATTTCCAGGGCCGAGCATAGCTCCTCGTGGATGGCAAGCTCCTCCTTCATCTTGATGTCGCGGACGCCATCGGAAAATGCAGCGATGAGGCCTGCTGCTCGTTTGGTGCCGGGCCGATGGCGCCGTTGGTAGCGGGTGATCAAGAACAGCAGGAAGGTCTGCCAACGGGCGCCGCCTGGGTGACATGGGCGGCGAGGGCGTCCTAGCACTCAGCACGGGCTCGGCGAGCATCAGACATGGATGCGGTGGAGCTGTTGAAAGATCGTGGATGTCACCTAGAGGGGGGTGAATATGCGTTTTAAAATAATTACGGTTTAGGCTTGAACAAATGCGGAATAAACCTAGCGGTTAATTTGTCAAGCACAAAACCTAAAACAACTAGGCTCACCTATGTGCACCAACAACTTATGCTAAGCAAGATAAGCAACTATGTGATAGCAAGATATATGACAAGAAACAATATGGCTATCACAAAGTAAAGTGCATAAGTAAAGGGGCTCGGGTAAGAGATAACCGAGCCACGCGGAGACAACGATGTATCTCGAAGTTCACACCCTTGCGGATGCTAATCTCCATTTGGAGTGGTGTGGAGGCACAATGATCCCCAAGAAGCCACTAGGGCCACCGTAATCTCCTCACGCCCTCGCACAATGCAAGATGCCGTGATTCCACTAAGGGACCCTTGAGGGCGGTCACCGAACCCGTACAAATGGCAACCCTTGGGGGCGGTTACCGAACCCATACACTTTGGAAACCCTTGGGGGCGGTCACCGGAATCTGTCAAATTGCTCGGGGCGATCTCCACAACCTAATTGGAGACCCCGACGCTTGCCCGGAGCTTTACACCACAATGATTGAGCTCTGAACACCACAAAGGTTGGGGTTAACTCCCCAACGACACCATGAAACTTCACCATAATGGAATATGGCTCCAAGGTGACCTCAACCGTCTAGGGCACCCAAGCACCCAAGAGGAACAAGCTCAAGGGTACCAAGCACCCAAGAGTAATAAGCTTCTCAACTTGTAACTTCCATGTATCACCGTGGAGATCTCAAACCGATGCACCAAATGCAATGGCAAGGGCACACGGAGTGCCCAAGTCCTTCTCTCCCAAATCCAACCGAAGCAACAAATGCTAGGGAGGAAAATGAGAGGAAGAACGAAGAAGAGAACACAAAGAACTCCAAGATCTAGATCCAAGGGGTTTCCCTCACATAGAGGAGAAAGTGATTGGTGGAAACGTGGATCTAGATATCCTCTCTCTTTTCCCTCAAGAACTAGTAAGAATCATTGGAGGGATTGAGAGTTAGCAAGCTCGAAGAAGGTCAACAATGGGGGAAGAACACGAGCTAAAGAGATAAGGTTCATTGGGGAAGAAGACCCCCTTTTATAGGTGGGGAAGAATCCAACCGTTATGCTCGCAGCCCGCACAGAGCTATACTACCGCTCCCTTTGAAAAACAATAGAGAGGAGGAAAAAGGACAGTAGAACCACCGGAGCGGTAATACCGCTCGACCTCACGGTACTACTGCTAGGGATAGCGGTACTGCCGCAAATGGTAGCGGTACTACTGCCTGCGAGCGGTACAAAAAAAATACTTCCGTGCCTACTTCTGCTGAGCAAAACATGAGATTTTGGTCCGCTGCAGCCTTTACCAAAACAGCCACAACTTCTGCAAACGGACTCCGAATTCAACGAAACCAAGTTTGTTGGAAAGCTAACGACATGGGCTAACACAATATTAATAGAAATATCAATAAGAAGAAAATGAGAAAAGGACCATAATAAAATGGTGAGAACCCTTCCTCGGATAAGACCGGTAAAACCTCCAACACCGAAAACATCATAGAAGATGCATGCGAACTCCGTTTTCGACAAACTCAAGCTTGTCATCAAGATGACCATAAGCTATAAGACTCACACATAGAACCAAACAAGAACCAAGAAAGATGATGCAAGCATGCAATGGTTTGAGCTCTCTACGAACGATACGATCAAGCTACTCACTTGAGAGCCCCCCTTCATAGTATGGCAAACGGTCCCATAACCCGGTCTCCAAACTACCACCATGAGACCGGTAGAATATAGAACCTACCAAGGCCAAACCTTTGCCTTGCACAAACTCCACTTGAGCTAGATGTAGATGATCTTGACTTCCTCAAGTAGGACCACCTTTCTTGATTGCGTTGGCTCGGTGAAGACTAGTATATTGCTCCCCCATACTCCATTATGGGTGAGCCACTTTTCGACACATCTTCACAAGTCCATTGTCACCACAATGGATGACAATATTCAAGCACTTGATCTCTTCGTGATGCATCATTTGAACATGCACACCGCAACCTAACCCCACAAAGAACTCTCACGAAGACTATGGGTTAGTACACAAAGTGTAATGGTCAATGCTTACCATACCATGGGATCAATTGATCCCTCTCGGTACATATTCTATGCTTTGTGATTTGATCAACTTGATTCACTCTTGACTTAGTCTTGATCAACCTTGAACCTTTCCAACTCTCTTCATTTGGATGATGCCTTGAAGTTAAGCATGAATGATCACACAATCTTCTTCTTCAAGACATGCTTGCGATAAGCTCAACTCTCACATGACCAATCTTTAGGTAATTCCTTGAATAGCACCTTGGTCGACACAAACTCTCCTTGAAACCAACACATGTACTCCAAGAAAATCCTATGGACAAAACCTTCAAATATAACTCAAGGCAACCATTATCCATAGAGATTGTCATCAATTACCAAAACCAAACATGGGGGCACCGCATGTTCGTTCAGCTGTGCAGCGTGAATCACGGAAGAATAGCTTCATCGCACCCCTACCTGGCATGCCAAATGTCGGATTGCGGGTTCCGGCAAACCCTTGAGGTTCGAACACTGGGGTGCACACAAAGATCTCTCTCTCTCCCTCGCTCAGTCTTGCAATGATCTCAAAGCCTAGCTCGCCGAACCCAAAGAACAAGAGACATGAGGGTTTATACTGGTTTGGGCCACCGTTGTGGTGTAATACCCTACTCTAGTGTGGTGTGGTGGATTTCCCATAGGCTGAGGATGAACTAGTACAAGGGATGAACAGTCTCCTGAGGAGAGGTGTTCTTGAGCTCGGTGAGCTTGTGTGTGTGAGGATGGTCTAAATGATCCGTCCAAGATGAGCTGATCCTCGACTACGATGGTGGCTGGCCCTATTTATAGAGGCCCCGGTCCTCTTCCCAAATGTTTAGGAGGGAAGGGATCCCACAACGGCTAATTTCGAAGGGAGACAACTAGTACAGGTTATCCTGACAAAAGGTGGTCTTTGCCTGCCAAAGGCGCTGGTGGTGACGCCGCCGTGGGCTCCGCGATGACCTTCGTCCTTCTGTCCTGCTGGTCTTGGTCTTGTTGTACCAATATGGAAACCTTTGCCTGATGCCTCGGGACTCCTCGCTTGCGCCTACTTCCTTAGCACCAAAGAGGAAACTGGCACCCTACGCCCGCTAGTGCCCGCCTAGCCTTGGTCGTCATGGCTCACGTCACGCGGGCCTCGCGAGGTGCACCCTTGCATAGATATCTCCGCTCCTCAGGAGCCAGCCTAGCGAGGCCGCCCCGGAGGAGGTCTTGGTACCGTACACCTTGCGAGGCTTGGCCCCCTCGCGAGGGTCTTGAGTGGTTGCTGGTGAAGATGGGCCATACCAGGCCGTTGGTGGAGCCATGCCCTAGGCGGCAGGTAGGAAAGTATGGGTACCCCTGTTCCCAGGACGCTAACACACATACCATGATAAAGTTTTGAAGAAGTTCAAAATGGATCAGTCAAAGAAAGGGTTCTTTCCTGTATTACAAGGTGTGAAGTTGAGTCAGACTCAATGCCCGACCACTGCAGAAGATAGAGAGAAAATGAAAGTCATTCCCTATGCCTCAGCCATAGGTTCTATCATGTATGCAATGTTGTGTACCAGACCTGATGTGTGCCTTGCTATAAGTTTAGCAGGGAGGTACCAAAGTAATCCAGGAGTGGATCACTGGACAGTGGTCAAGAACATCCTGAAATACCTGAAAAGGACTAAGGATATGTTTCTCGTTTATGGAGGTGACAAAGAGCTTGTCGTAAATGGTTACGTCGATGCAAGCTTTGACACTGATCCGGATGACTCTAAGTCACAAACCGGATACATATTTATATTGAATGGTGGAGCTATCAGTTGGTGCAGTTCCAAGGAGAGCGTCGTGGCGGGATCTACGTGTGAAGCGGAGTACATAGCGGCTTCGGAAGCAGCAAATGAAGGAGTCTGGATGAAGGAGTTCATATCCGATCTAGGTGTAATACCTAGTGCATCAGGTCCAATGAAAATCTTTTGTGACAATACTGGAGCAATTGCCTTGGCGAAGGAATCCAGATTTCACAAGAGAACCAAACACACCAAGAGACGCTTCAATTCCATCCGCGATCAAGTCAAGGAGGGTGACATAGAGATTTGCAAAATACATAGCAATCTGAATGTTGCAGACCCGTTGACTAAGCCTCTTCCACGAGCAAAACATGATCAGCACCAAGACTCCATGGGTGTTAGAATCATTACTATGTAATCTAGATTATTCACTCTAGTGCAAGTGGGAGACCGAAGGAAATATGCCCAAGAGGCAATAATAAAGATGTTATTTATATTTCCTTATATCATGATAAATGTTTATTATTCATGCTAGAATTGTATTAACCGGAAACTTAGTACATGTGTGAATACATAGACAAATAGGGTGTCCCTAGTATGCCTCTACTTGACTAGCTCGTTAATCAAAGATGGTTAAGTTTCCTGACCATAGACATGTGTTGTCATTTGTTCAACGGGAGCACATCATTAGAGAATGATGTGATGGACAAGAACCATCCGTTAGCTTAGCATAATGATTGTTTAGTTTTACTGCTATTGCTTTCTTCATACTTATACATATTCCTCTGACTATGAGATTATGAAACTCCCGAATACCGGAGGAACACTTTGTGTGCTATCAAATGTCACAACATAACTGGGTAACGATTCTCTTCGGGTGTCTCCACAGGTGTCTGTTGAGTTGGCATAGATCGATATTAGGATTGGTCACTCCGTGTATCGGAGAGGTATCTCTGGGCCCTCTCGGTAATGCACATCACTATAAGCCTTGCAAGCAATGTGACTAATGAGTTAGTTATGGGATGATGCATTACGGAACGAGTAAAGAGACTTGCCGGTAATGAGATTGAACTAGGTATGATGATACCGATGATCGAATCTTGGGCAAGTAACATACCGATGACAATGGGAATAACATATATTGTTATGCGGCTTGACCGATAAAGATCTTCGTAGAATATGTAGGAGCAATTATGAGCATCCAGGTTCCACTATTGGTTATTGACCAGAGATGTGTCTCGGTCATGTCTACATAGTTCTCGAACACGTAGGGTCCGCACGCTTAACGTTCAATGACGATTTGTATTATGAGTTATATGTTTTGATGACCAACTTTGTTTGGAGTCCCGGATGAGATCACGAACATGCCGATGAGTCTTGAAATGGTCGAGAGGTAAAGATTCATATATTGGAAGGTTATATACGGACATCGGAATGGTTCCGAAGAAGATCGGGGATTTTTCGGAGTACCGGGAGGTTACTAGGACTCTATTCCTAGTAGGATTTACCCCCCTCCTTCCATCTAACGGAGAGGGGAAAAGGGAAAGGAGGGAGGAAAGGGGGGCTGCGCCCCCACCCCTTGTCCAATTCGAATTGGGCTTGGGGGGCACCTCCTGTGGCAGCCTCCCTCTCTCCACTATGGCCCAATAGGCCCATTAACTTTCTCGGGGGGTTCCGGTAACTTTCCCAAGGCTCTAAACAATCCCCGATCTTCTTCGGAACCATTCCGGTGTCCGTATATAACCTTCCAATGTATGAATCTTTACCTCTTGACCATTTTGAGACTCCTCGTCATGTCCGTGATCTCATCCGGGACTCCGAACAAACTTCGGTCATCAAAACATGTAACTCATAATACAAATCATCATCGAACGTTAAGCATGCGAACCCTACGGGTTCGAGAACTATGTAGATATGACCGAGACACATCTCCGGTCAATAACCAATAGCGGAACCTGGATGCTCATATTGGCTCCTACATATTCTACGAAGATCTTTATCAGTCAAACCGCATAACAACATACGGCATTCCCTTTGTCACCGGTATGTTACTTGCCCGAGATCATTGTTAAGGAAATCATTAATTGCTAACTGCTCGGTTGGCTAGTGGGTAGGAGATTAATCGGCTAATCGGCAAGTTAATCGGCCATTTAATCAAGTAATTGGACGATTATTTGGTTTATCGGCTACTAGATGACCCTGCGAGTAGGGATTAATCGGCAAGTTAACTAGTTAATCGGATGTATTCTTGAACAGGGCCCGAGATTCGATTGTCGGTATCATTATACCTAGTTCAATCTCGTTACCGGCAAGTCCCTTTACTCGTTCCGTAATGCATCATCCCGTAACTAACTCATTAGTCACATTGCTTGCAATGCTTATAGTGATGTGCATTACCGAGAGGGCCCAGAGATACCTCTCCGATACACTGAGTGACAAATCCTAATCTCAATCTATGCCAACTCAACAAACACCTTCAGAGACACCTGTAGAGCATCTTTATAATCACCCAGTTATGTTGTGATGTTTGATAGCAAACAAAGTGTTCCTCTGGTATTCAGGAGTTGCATAATCTCATAGTCAAAGGAATATGTATAAGTATGAAGAAAGCAATAGCAATAAAACTAAACAATCATTATGCTAAGCTAACAGATGGGTCTTGTCCATCACATCATTCTCTAATGATGTGATCCCATTGATCAAATGACAACACATGTCTATGGTTAGGAAACTTAACCGTCTTTGATTAACGAGCTAGTCAAGTAGAGGCATACTAGGGACACTCTGTTTGTCTATCTATTCACACATGTACTAAGTTTTCGGTTAATTCAATTCTAGCATGAATAACAAACATTTATCATGATATAAGGAAATATAAATAACAACTTTATTATTTCCTCTAGGGCATATTTCCTTCAGTATCACACTTGCACTAGAGTCAATAATCTATATTACATAGTAATGATTCTAACACCAATGGAGTCTTGGTGCTGATCATGTTTTGCTCGTGGAAGAGGCTTAGTCAATGGGTTTGCAACATTTAGATCCGTATATATTTTGAAAATCTCCATGTCTCTCTCGTTGACTTGATCGCGGATGGAATTGAAGCGTCTCTTGATCTATATAGTTCTCTTGTGAAATTTGTATTCCTTCGCCAAGGCAATTGCTCCAGTGTTGTCACAAAATACTTTCATTGGACCCGATGCACTAGATATTACACCTAGATCGGATATGAACTCCTTCATCCAGACTCCTTAATTTGCTGCTTCCGAAGAAGCTATGTACTCTGCTTCACACATAGATCCCGCCACGATGCTCTGCTTGGAACTGTACCAACTGACAGCTCCACCATTCAATATAAATATGTATCCGGTTTGTGACTTAGAGTCATCAAGATCAGTGTCAAAGCTTGCATCGCCGAAACCATTTACGATAAGCTCTTTGTCACCTCCATAAACGAGAAACATATCCTTAGTCCTTTTTAGGTATTTCAGGATGTTCTTGACCGATGTCCAGTGATCCACTCCTGGATTACTTTGGTACCTCCCTGCTAAGCTTATAGCAAGGCACACATCAGGTCTGGTACACAACATTGCATACATGATAGAACCTATGGCTAAGGCAGAGGGAATGACTTTCATTTTCTCTCTATCTTCTACAGTTGTCGGGCATTGAGTCTGACTCAACTTCACACCTTGTAATACATGCAAGAACTCTTTCTTTGACTAATCCATTTTGAACTTCTTCAAAACATTATCAAGGTATGTGCTTTGTGGAAGTGCAATTAAGATTCTTGATCTATCTAGATCTTGATGCCCAATCGCTGGTACGCATCGATGCTATACAAACGCTTTTAAAACCCATTTCCGTGACAATATTTGGAACCGTCGCCTAGTGAGTGATGGTGATAGGGGGTCCTTCCCACACGACCCAGAAACCGTCGGGGATATGGCCCTCCTGGCACACACGGTTGGCAAAATGAGTTTGTGTGCGGCCGAAGAGCGCTCAAATATGGAAATATGTACAATAAAGCTAAAAAATACAATTATACAGGCGAAATTATTCCGGTCACAAGTACATCCCACATAGTGAGTCCCCGCTAAATATCTCCATTCGTATGCACATCCCACACAGTCGCTCCAAGGAAAATGTTTCCGTTCATAGGTACATCACACACACCTGTTAAATCGTTTGTGATAACGTTGGCATTGCACATGTTATTAACAATTTTATCATTTGCATTATTGAATGCATCACACACGATTCGTAGAAGAAACTGTGTGGCAAAGGCTATCCATCACACACAGTTTTTATGTCGTAAACGTTTGCGTAACGTGGCCTAATGCAAACAGTTTTCAAGAGGATGTCGTGTGTGTGCAGTGGAGATTGATCGCACACGTAGTGGATCCTATAAACATTTCTGATCTCCACGTCTATCACAGACATTTCGCTTGCAAACCGTGTGCAGTGTAATCCTAATTAATCCCTAATTTAAAAATCACATGTTTTGAATCTGAAAGTAGGCAATCACTTATTTCATATCCAACCATGTTTATTACAAATATAGGTTCAACAACGAATGCATAATTCGATGCAAAGGTACATATACTGAAGAACTATAGAAGCGCCAAGTAAAGAATGATGAAGCACAGTTGTACTAAAGGCTGTAAAGAGAGAGGCGAAAGACATTCTAGTTGCTAGATAAGGTGAAGTGAAATGCCCATATTGTGCCCTCCTCCATGCGTAATGCACGCATGACTCTAGGCCAACCCCTTGTGATGGCTGCCCGTCCATCCTTCCCTGTCTTCATTACGACTTCTCGATGCTCACTGTAGTCTGGATCAAATAATTTAACCTTCATTGTGTGTCCACCAATCATGTACTTTGTGAGGTAATCTTGAGTGAACTGCTTCGGGAACCACTGGGAACGCAACTCATTATGGGCAGTAAAAACATAAGGCTGCAGAGTTTGTAGTTACCATCCTACAGCTCACTTTTGTGTTGGGTAGAGCATAAACAAATAATTTGCTTGCCACCATTTGTATCTTTTTGCTAATAATCCTTATCAGTTTCCTCACTTGATGCTTGTTCATGAATATCTCATTGCCCCATCCGCAAAAAGGGTCGACGCGTGGATCCTTGCCAAGGGCATATGTACCTACAAGCAACAAGTCAATATTATAATCTAACAAGTGTCCAGGCCTAGATCTATATACACTACATTATGGAACGACGAGGGGAGTACAGGCCAAGGGATGAAGCTAACCATGCGGAAAATGGTGGCCACTCCCATTGTTGTCCTGCATTAGTGGAAAGGAATGATAAGTACGACAACCTTAACATCAAACAAATATAGCAAAGGTAAACAAAATCATCTTCAAATGATAGCTTGAATGTGTTGGTTTCAGCATGCTATTAAAGCAGATATAAAATGGAAGGCAATGTTACCGACAGCAGGCTTAACAGCCATCAAATATTGCAATTCAAACTGGTATTGTTTAAAATGAATAGAACGTAGGTAATGCTTAAACATCACACTGGATAAATGTGTAAAACTAAAATAAAGGGCATGTGTTAACTACACCAGGAATAACTGGAACCAAATATAGCCGTTCAAACTGGTATTAATGTAGTCGAGCGACACAGTTCCGACTTGCACATAATGAACAACACATTGCGAATGACTGAAATAAACAAGGCATAAATGACCAGTATAACAACCAGATATAGCCATTGAAAACTAGATAGAGTCTCACTACAACAAACCTAACAAGCAAATACAGATAAACATGGCATATGCTTGAAAACTGGACAAATGCTCACTGCAACCAACCTAACAAGCAGATAAAGATAAACAAGGCATCTGCTTGATAACTGGACAAATTCTAAAAAAAGCAACCTAACAACCAAATACAGATAAACAAGGCATCTGGTTGATAACTGGACAAATGCTAAAAAAACAACCTAACAACCAAATACAGATAAACAAGGCATCTTCTTGATAACTGGACAAATGCTCACTGCAACCAAACTAAGAACCAAATACATATAAACAAGGCATCTGCTCGATAACTAGAAAAATGCTCACTCCAGCCAACCTAACAACCGAATACAGATAAACAAGGCATCTACTCACTATAAACAACCAAATATAGCCATTCGTGAAACTAAAGTGGACAATTCATACTTAAACATCACATAGCCCTATTGAACAATACATTTTTTGCATAACTGAAATAATTAAACATGATGCAGTTAAAGCACCGCACGGCAAATGCTACAACAACAAAGGGTATGGGTTGGCAAGCTAGAAAAGGTAAGATTTGCTGATAGAATGTTGCCTCACATTTCATGGACGGGATCCTTCCAGTTGGAAGAGCACAGACCCATGGTGCGTTCTCGAATGTCACATATGGGCTATTTCACCTTGGAAGAACCTTCGTGGGTGCCCTCCTCGTGGTCATGGTCGATGAGATCTAACTTGGCAATTGAGGATCCCAAGCCACCGCCGTAGAACGTGCCCTTCAGAATGACAAAAAATGGGCTCGATGGCGTATAAAGCTCGCAAATCCTTGACCGCTTGGTGGAGGAGATCAGCGGCAGGGCCATCGAAGAGATCGACGGCGGTTGAACCAGAGGGGTTGGGGATGGACCACTTAACCTATGGCATGGCCCTCGTGAAGCCGTCGCTCTGGACGAGCTTGATGTCGTAGCCAGCTTTCCTGAGATATAGTAATACGCTAGCCCGCTGACATGAAGCCCTCGGCATGGCAACGTAGTCCATGTCTTTGCCGGTTCCGCGGCGACATGTTACTCCGGGATCGATAGGTCGGGGCGAATGGTGGCCACCTCGCCAACGACCGCCGGGGAGGCCATGATAAACCTCTTCTTGGCCGAACGCTCGTCGGGCTCCCCGGGATATGTGGTCGAGCTTAGGCTGCGACGTTCTGGAGCAGGGGATGTGGATCTGGCAGGGAGGGACACCGCATGCCTCATCTAAAAACTCAGGGGAGCGGGGCGACGGTATGGGAATCGCTGGGTAACCTGAACTTTATTATGTAAGCTAGGAGGAATGGAAAGACCGGGAGGGGTTGGCGGCGGCGCCGGCGGTGGCCGCAAGCTAGGGTTTGAGGGGGGATGGGGGCAGGTGGGGGACTGTGGAGGGGGGGTTGGTGTTTGAGGATATGCCGCGGCTACTAAAAATTGATGGTGGTGGACGAGGGAGGGCGATGGTTCAAATGCCTCGGCTACTGCAATTTTACTATAAGGTCGGTGCTGGAGTGTGGGCGACGGTTGAAGTACGTCGGCTACTAAAATTTGGGTAAAGGAATTGATACGGGGCGGGAGTTCCCAAGATCGCGCACGGTCCAATAACAATATGCGTGTGTGATAATAAGGAAAAGTGGTGTGGAACCGCCGATTTTTGCAACGCTCAAGGCGGGTAGTTTGTTTTTATATTTCTGGCTATCTGGTCGATTGCACACGGTTCATCCTAATTTCCAAATAAACTTACGCGCCTTTAGCTTTCACAGGTGGTGGTTTTACACCGCACTTGCATCGCACAAAGTTAAGCCAGTACATCCACCCTTTGCTCGCGCTTGCACGGTCGTGGTGATTTTACAGCGCACTTGCATCGCACACGGTTGTGCCAGTAGCTCCACCTTTGCTTGCGGCCCGAAAATATGTATGGGTACGGTGGTGTGTGATGTGTTCAAATCCCAAATGCACAACTTCGATGGGCCACCAACTACATTACAAACAGAACACCGTACCCGACTCCAAGCCTGGTTCAATACGTATGATGTCAGTTTCCCAACTTCGAGGCGGCGGTGGGGGGGTCATCCCACGCATGCGCAAACTTTATTTGGTCTAGCATGGGACACACACACACACACACACACACATATATATATATATACATCTATATCTATACACCTATATAGTGGGCGAATAACTTTGAAAGTTGGTCGTTGGATGAAGCCAAGCCGACGGTACAGAGATGGAAAATCCGAGCACTATTGGCCCTTCGATATCATCTACATTCCACCAGATTCTGCCACATGTACAATCTAGAAGACTCCATGATTGAACTTAAGCATAATGCACAAACCTCAAAACACAAGCACTTCTCCTTTCTTCTCTAGAATCTTCCATATCTTAATTTCCCAAACTTGTTTTTCTAAATGAATTGTCACTTTTTGTTTTTACCTTTACAATGCACAATTCAATGAATCTTAAAATAGATTTGTTTATAAAACTAATTGATTTTGGATGAGAGGAACTATAAGAATTAAATGAACATCTACATCATGCATGTATGACTCAAACCTTCAATGCCCACTGACACAGGTAGCGGTAAAACAATGGGAGAAGAGGCGGGAAACCGATGAGAGGAGTGGCGAGAAATGGTAGCCTGTTTTGAAAACCTAGTAGAGAAGGAAGCGTGAGCTAGCATGACGCATGCGCATAGTGCTTACCCATGTACTGCATGTGTTGTCGAAAGGGCTCAGGGTTGTCCTTCGATCTCGGAGCATCCAACGCTGCACACATACGATCCGTGGGGTTTGGGTTCTGGCCAATCAGAACGCATGACTCAGATCACGCGTGCAGCAGAGGGGATAATATCGTACGGAAACCAACATTCGATGGAAACCGGTGAAAACCACGAGAAAAAGATGTTTTGAGGTTTCATTTTTTAAATGTGGGATGTTAAGAGGATGATGTTTTATTGCCACACAAAATTTCAAGTTGAAACACATTACGAGATGTGAGCTATGAAAAAGAAAAAATCAGCGTTGAATAGTGCCGAATAGTAATGTCACTATTCATGGCTGAATTTGTCTTTTTCATAGCTCACATCTCGTAATGTTTTTCAACTTGAAATTTTTTCCACAATAAAACATCACCTTCTTAACATCCCACATTTTTTTAGTTTTTTATGAAACTTTAAAACATCGTTTCCATGAAGTTTTCATCGAATATCAGCTTTTGTGAGTGAACCGTGTGCTATTTGAAAACATTTCGTGAGAAGAATCTCGGTTTTTAAATCCCCGCAAATCCAAAACTAAGCCGAAAATCATGAAACCTGGCATGGTGTCATGACATGGCACTTATATGTCGAGGAATTTTTTTCGTCCATTGTGGCGCAAGTTTTATTACAAGCCTCTTACAAACCGGAGCTTCTCTCAAAGAAGCCTCATGGTTCCAATAGGGAAATGTGTCCCTTTTGTGGGCGAAACATAATCACTGCCTCTTTTCGCCTTGTATTTTCTTCTACGGGCAACATGGAACGATAGGATATCTGTGCTGAAATTTAAACTTATTCAGGGTTCGTTTGGCCTTTTTATACACTAATTGAGTTTTCTAGGCATTTAATGTCCATAATTCAAATCTGAACTTCAAATACATGCTCCAGTTCACCAAAATGGCTAGAAAATTTATACATGTGTCCTTGGGTGCATGTTTAGGTCCCATGCCAGGAATGGGAACAAATTACAACCGTACCCGCGTCCTGGCTTGTCCTCAAACATTTGGAATCTCGATTTTTAAATCCCCGTAAATCCTAAACTCACCAGAAAGTCATCAAAGGTGGCATGGTGTCACGTCATGGCACATATATGTCGTGGTAAAAACATTGACCAATTTGGACCAAGCTTTATTAGAAACCTCTTACAAAAACCAGAGCTTCTCTCAAAGAAGCCTCGTGGTTCCGATAGGGAAACGTGTTCCCCTTGTGGGAGAAACATAATCACTGCCTCTTTTCGCCTTGTATTTTCTTCCACGAGCAACATGGAACGATATGATATCCCTGCCAAAATTTAAACTTATTTAGGGTTCGTTTGGCCTTTTTATATATACACTAATTGAGTTTCCTAGGCATTTAATGTCCATAATTCAAATCTGAACTACAAATACATGCTCCAGTTCACCAAAATGGCTAGAAAAATTATGCATGTGTCCTTGGGTGCATGTTTAGGTCCCATGCCAGGAATGGGAACGAATTACAACCGTACCGGTGTCCTGGCTCATCCTCAAACATTTCGAATCTCGGTTTTTAAGTCCCCATAAATCCAAAACTCACCAGAAAGTCATCAAAGGTGGCATGGTGTCACGTCATGGCACATATATGTCGTGGTAAAAACATTGCCAATTTGGGCCAAGCTTTATTACAAACCTCTTACAAAAACCCGGAGCATGTCGCAAGAACCCTCGTGGTTTCGATAGGGAAACGTGTTCCCTTGTGGGCCAAACGATAATCACTCCCTCTTCTAGCCTCGTATTTTATTCTACATGCGACACGGAACAGTGGGAGATTCACGCTGAACTTTAAAATTATTCAGGGTTTGTTTGACCTTTTTTATTCATTAATTGAGTTTTCTAGGCAATTTAATGTCCATAATTCAAATCCGAACTACAAATACATGCTCCAGTGCACCAAAATGGCTAGAAAAAACTTACATGTTTCATTGGGGTGCATGTTTAGGTCCCATGCAATGAATGGGAACGAATTCAACCATCTCGCCGTCCTGGCTTGGCCACAAACATTGCGAATCTCGGTTTTTAAATCTCTGTAAATCCAAAACTCACTAGGAAATCATGAAACTTGGCATGGTGTCACTACATGGTACATATAATTGTCCAATTGGGGCGAAGCTATATTACAAGCCTCTTACAAACCGGATCCTATCGCAACCCTTGTGGTTCCGGAAGGGAAATATGCCCCTCTTGTGGGTGAAACGATAATCGCTGCCTCTTCTTTCCTTGAACTTTGTTTTCCACAGGCAACATAGAATAACAGGAGTGTCAGGCTGAAAATTAAAACTGTTCAGGGTTCGTTTGGCCATTGTATATATATATATATTACTAATTACTAAGTTTTCTACGCATTTAATGTAGTCCATAGTTCAAATTTGAACTACAAGCACTTGCTCAAGTGAGGCAAAATGGGTGGGGAATCGTACATGTGTCATTGGGTGCATGTTTAGGTCTCAATAAGGAATGTGAATGAATTACAAACTTGTCATTGTCCTGAAACATTGAGAATCTCGGTTAAATCCCACTAAATCAAAAACTCACCCAAAAACATGAAACTTGGCATGGTTTCATGACATGGCACATATATGTTGTGGTAAAAAAATCATCCACTTCGAGAAGAGGCGCACACATTAGTAGCCAACGAAGTCCTTTTTGAAACAAAAAGCTAACACGTTAATATCACAAACGATTGTATTATATTAACCATGTCGAAATTTAACCATACTCGGTGGTGTGCGTGCAGCTGTTTGATTAGACGGGACGAGCGGGAGAAGTCCGCCGTGTAGGCTCGACGGGATGTGTGCGAGCAGTCTGCCGCGCAGGCTTGATGGGACGCGTGCATCTTGTCCACCTCACAGGCTCGACGGGACACATGCGAGTAGCAAGGCCGCCCATGCTCACCGAGAAGCGAGCTCTTTGACCTCCATGCACTAACCGCCACCTGCCTCGCTCACAACTTCTCCATTAATGGGTTAATTAAAGCACCTGGACGGAGGGTGTTTGCTTGTGATCCCATGGCACCATTTTCTTTGTTTGTATTTTCAACTCATATTCCACCCTAATTTAAATTTCCACATAGGGCAACGGATAATACGACCACAAATAAAATGGCAACAGATAATACAACGATAAATTTAGAATGGCGCAGATAATAACTGTCTTACATATTCCGGATAATTTAAAATACCACATTCGGCAAAGCCCGGAACACACGGGGGCAAGAGAAGAAGGAAATTGCAGACAATGATCTGGGTCGCTACTGTCTCTACTCGTCGATGGATCGTCGGGCGACGAAATCCTCCAGCTCCTTCTTCAATTCCTCACGACTTTGCTTGAAAGCAGCCACAGATTCCTGCACCTCCTGCTCGCGCTCGATCCGGAGCTTCCTCAAGCCACCCATTAATTCCTCGACAACCGCCTTCAGCGTCATCTCCGAGGCACTGCTCTGCTCATGCAACATCTTCCAGCCGGCGACCTCCTCCTCCTTCTCGGCGAGCAACTTGAGGAGCTTCGCATTGTAACCCATGAGTTGCTCGACGAGGCCGATTGCCTTGTCAACCAAGGCATCGCTAATCTTGAGTAGCATCATCGAGCCATCGACCAGCTCCTGCTGCGTAGTGACGCCAGCGAGAATGTCATCGTCGCTGGCGAAGGACTTCAGGAACGCCAGCTTGTCACGATGACCGACGCCGCGAATGCGCTTGTGGGAGCCCTCGCGTGCCCGTGAGAGCTCGTTCAAGGGATCCGCGGCGCGCCGGGACATCTCTGCTGCGGTTGCGGCTTTGCGGCGGGGCCTCTCTAGTGATTCTGCGGCCTTGGTCTTTGCTGCATGGTTATATGTCCACCCTAAACTCCAACTACCGGTCATGGCGAAACGACTTGACAGGAAAGACCAGTTTTGTGGGTAATGGGGAAAGGAACTGTGAAGTAATTTTCGAGTGGGTAGTTTTTATAGCCCGGTGCTAAGTGTGAATACATATTAATTTGATAGATGTCAACAGATTTGCAATTACTTATTGCATTTTAATATGCAATGTGACGAGAAACAAGGTCAAAATTTATTGATGGCAGAAGGTTGACCACGTGGTTGCTCGCCGTTGAGTCGGCCGCGGCGCGCTCTGCTCTGGTGTCCCTGCGCGCGCTCTGCTCGCCGTTGAAGCAAACCTACAATGGTAATGGTTAATAATTCTTAATAATTGTCTTACATATTTAGGACAATTTAAAATTCCACATGCGGCAAGGCCCAGAACACTCACGACCTACATATGCATACAATTATAATAAAATATAAGCTAAAAGGCCGAGCTGGCAGCCTTCCGATGATGGTCTTCTTGGACTCCATGATCAGCATGGCACCCTTGCGGCCATTCACTCCAAGTGTCCCGACCCGCCTCCGCCTACGGAGCTGCTGGCGCTAGGAGGCTCTTGGGGCTGCTGGGCCTGTTCCAGAAGAGCTTGATAGCGTGCAATCGCGCGCATGACAACTCCACGGAACCACTCCATCTCCATGTCTCTGGCCTGGTAGCAAATTTCTTCCATCACCTGCATCCTCAAGATATCACGTTGGTGATGTTCTACTTCGTCGGGGATGTCAACTCCGCCAAGGATGCGCTCGAGCCTGGCCACCACATCATCGAGATCGAGGTTGAGACGGCCGCCACGAGCAATGACGAAGCCACAGGCTGCCTTTGTCTTGACTGAATTGCAGAGGTCCTCTGCCCATTCCTTGCGGGGCATCAGACTCTCGATGAGCAATGGTGATGGAGACTCTTTAGGTGGGTCGTCGATCATGCCGCCCAGCAGCTCTGGATCTTCTGCACAGTGGATGGCAAACTGCTCATCACACCTCATCTGCAATATGTCGATTGTGCTCGCAAGGACTATCGCGCCGATATCGCTGCCGATGGGCCATGGTGCCTGCACCGGTCGATGAAGCTCTTTCTCCCCCACCTGCTCCGGCTCGTTCTCCTTGCTGAAGATGTAACGCATGTAGACGTTGACTTCGAAACTTTGGTCGTTGCCTGGCATGCTTGGAATAACTAATGGTAGATGGGTGAGGACTAGATCTGAGCAGAGTGTCGCGGCGGTACGTACATTGCCGCCTGGGTTATATGCAGCGATCAGTTAGCTGGTGACGGGAAGCAGGTGAGGGAAGAGGAGTGGATTTTACAGTTCACCCATGTGGAGCGTGTGAAGCATTCGCTGGAGCGCGAGAAGCATTCGCTGGAGCACACACACAACCCGAATACCGTATCCGGTGTCACGTGTTATCTACCACATGAGTGTTAACATAAGGAAAGGTATGTGTAACTTACTAATCATCGCACACGATTACTCGCAGACGCATCGTGTGTGATACTCCCAGCCACTGCAAGCAACTAGTTTGCATTTTTTTCAAATTTTTTTGTACACATAGAATCGCACACAAACTAACTATATTAACCATCTGTGTTGTAATTTCTCATCGCAAAACAGTTCATCCGAGTCGGATGTTTGCCACGTATCACACACATCTTGTTAAGTTGAACCGTTTCTGTTTTGTTCGCTAATCAAAACAGTTCGTCCAAGTGAACCGTATGCCCTATATCACACACACCTTGATCCGGCTAACCGTTTCTGTTGGACTCCCTAATAGCAAACAATTCATCAGAGCGAACTGTATGCCGTATATCGCACACACATTGATATGGCTGCCAGTTTCTGTTGTTCTGCATCATCGCAAATAGTTCAAACAGGTTAACCGTGTGCCCTGAATCGCACACGCAACTAAAATTTGAACCATGTTTGATGGCTCCGCCATCACAAACGTTTTACACCTTTTTGGCGTTTTTTACATCCCCGTTTGTATTTAATGCATCGCACACAGTTTCATCAAAGGGTCTCTGATCATTTGTAACATCCCCAGCATCACACTACAGTAATCTCCCCCTAATGAAGGCCATGTCATCATGATCATCATCATCATCCCAAAATGCCACTTGTCCAAAATAGGCTTCAAATTCAAATTTCATGTCAAATATTTTCTTCTTCTTTCATGCAAATAAAATAGTTCATCCTATGGACAATAATCCCTAGATATTTTTCATGTTGAAACCAACATTTTTGGAATTCCCAAATTGCCCCTGGGAATTTATTATCTGGTCCAGCAGTAATTAAGATGTCCTTTTCACTTTCTAAAATTGATTAGACAACTTCTTTTGACCCCAAACTTTCTGTTCCATCTCAAGGTATTGTGTTAGTTTTATGTGCCAAGTTTTGTTCAAAACAAAACTCATTTGGTACTAAAAGAAAAATGCAAACAGGGCAAATAACAGAAAAGAAAAAGGAAAGGGGAAAAGGAAAAGAGAGGCCCCCTACCCACTGGGCTTTAGCCCACCCCAGCAAGCCGGCACACCTCCCCCTGGTCGCCTCCCTCCTCTCTGTTCCCTCGACCGAGCCACTACAGGGGCTCGTCCCTACCGGATCACTTCGCCGGCGACGCCCCAAGGGGATAAGGATCACCCGCCGCCTCGGTCCTCTCCCCCCGCTCTCCACTGTCGCCCGCTCCGCCTCTCCCTCTCCCACTCGCCCCTCCCAGATCCACTCTCCCCTCTCCCTCGCTCGCGCTCGCCCTTTCTCCCCACTGCCCGAGCGCGCCCGCGCCGTCCTCCGTCGTCACCGCGGCCACCATCGACCCCGAGCTTAGCCTGCACATCCACGAGCTCCGCCATCCTCCGCTCCGTCGACCTCGACCTCAACCAGGAGTTGAGGCGCTCTGTAGAGGCCGCTCTCCTCTGCCCCTTTCGTCCCTGCCGCCGGCGATCTTCTCCGTCACTGGCAACATCTGCTGCTCCTAAACGGTCGCCGGCATTTCGTTGCCGCTCGGTGAGCCTCCGCGTTGCTTCCTTCCCTCTCTTTCACGCTCTAGCGCGCTCGGCCGCCATCCCTGCAAAGCTTGGCTCGTTGCCGCCCCGCTCCATCGCCACCGCGACTACCGCTGCCGCAGCCCGCGCCCGAGGCCACCATCGTGCTCCTGGTGCTCCCAGGAGCACAATGCACACACGCACACCCCCCCTCACATACCCCCTAGTGCCGCCCCGACGAGTCCTGATGTCGGCCACCGCTCACGAGCTCGCCGTCATCGCCATAGTGCCCCTCGGCGGCCTTCACCACCACCAGTCGTTGCTGCTCGACTCGCGTGTCCGAACACACCATCGCACGAGTTCTCTGGCGCCTCGTAGCGCAACCCCGACGAGGTCCCCAATGCCGCCTCCGCCCGTGCTCGCCACCGCCATCGATTCTGTCCTCCCCTGCTTGCGCAATGACCGACGCCCGACGCGCGCTGTCGCGGGTGTTCGAATGCACTTGGCCAACCATGTGCTCGTTTTTCGGCCGTCTCCAGCGAAGAGCCACCGCGGGATAGACTCGCCGGAGCCCTCTCCGGTGCCACACCGACATGGCCAGTCTGACCCCAACCATGGGTCGTTGACGGGTGGCCCCTGCTGGCCCTTTGACCAGTTGACCGAGGTCAACTCTGACTGGGCAGCCCAAGTCACTAACAGGTGGGCCCCGTCCCTAATTCTAATTAAATTAGTTAATTTAGTTTTTTTAGTTAATCTAATCTAACTAGTCACTAACAGGTGGGCCTAGAGTTAATTAAATAAGTTTAGATTAGTTTTAACTCTGTTTATACCAACTGTCTATGACAGGTGGGTCCCCCAAGTCAGTTTGACCTGGTCAGCCGTCCTATTGACTACTGACGTCACAGTGATGTCATACTGACGTAGTAATTCCTTTTTGTTAATAATAAATCCAAAAAATGCTTTAATCTTTGAAAAATCATAGAAAATAAAGCGTAACTCCAATGAAAATGTTTTCTATATGAAAGTTGCTCAGAAAAATCCAACGAATCCGAATGCGCTGCCCTTTCACCTATCACATGCTCCTAACATGCTGAAGATGGAACCGTCCCCTCTCTTTCGTCTGTTCAGAAAATGCCAAACACCGGGAAAACCCCTCCGGATGTTTTCCCTTTCCGTCTGCAACGTGTAGTCCTGCGTTAGATCACTCCTAGCGTCACTTACTGCCATGTAGTGCTTTCTGTTGCATTTGTATGCTTGGTATTTATTGTTTCTTCCCCCTCTTCTCTCCGGTAGACCCCGAGAATGATGTTGATGCCCTTGTGATCGACTACGTCGACGACAACACTTCTTCCTTTTCAACAGAGCTTCCAGGAAAGCAAACCCCCCTTGAGCATTCCGATATCGCCCATTTCTTTCCCTCTCATGCTTGCGTTAGAACTGCTACTGCTTTATGTATGATCCTACTCTGATGCATAGCCTATTTTTGTTACCTGCTTTCATACCTTACCTACTAATCCTAAACTGCTTAGTATAGGTTGGTTAGAGATCCATCAGTGACCCCCACCTTGTCCAAGTTGCCTCACTTTATGTTCGATGACTCGATCAACATGATCGACGTCCAGGCCCCGACACCACACATCATTCCTGATGAGATCTCCGTAGTGTAGCTATACGGTCGAGGTCATCGAGGGTGATTTCCTCCTTAACCACTTCCGTTACGGCTCTGTCGTGCAACCCATCAAACGTGAACCTCGAGGGTGGATCCTCTTACGTTCACCTTGATGACAACATCGAGTGGAATTCACCAGGGGTGATTCCTCGGGTTTTCCCCTTGGTGTTAGACACACAGTTACTATGGTTACTATGACTTTGCACTGTGCCATGTTACTAAAGACGGGTCGGCCCTGAGGGGTACCCGCGCGAGCTTAATAGCGAGTGATGTGGAGTCGGGTTGACCTGGAAGGTGCCCGCGAGATACTTACGAGGCGTGGCCGGGCATTCTTAGCCCTTGCCGCAAGTACTCGAGATGGGGCGACGGGGTCACATCGATCGTGAGTCTCTGCTCGTTACTGCGTGCTCCTAATCCAGAATGATTTGGATATTTGATCCGAGGGGCCTCTGGCCTGATAGCGCTAACCATCACATGGGCATAGTATGGGCGTTCTGCGTCGTATACATCAGCCGAAGCTTATTAGACGTCAGCGACTGAGCGGCGCGCGTCGGGTTGGACTGCGTAAGCACCTGCCTTTTTGAAGGAGGTAGCTAGGTCTGCTCACCGGCCACCCACGCAACGTGTAGGAGTTCCCGGGGCAATGGCCCATGACCCCTGGGGGCATAGGTTTAGTCCGGTGTGCTGGCCTCTCTATTAAGCCTAGGTCGGGCTGCGCATATTGTTTGGCCGAGGCTGGGCATGACCCAGGAAAGTGTGCCCGGCCGGAGTTAGTCGAGCGTGGTGGGTAAGTTGGTGCACCCCTGCAGGGAAGAAAACATCTATCGATAGCCTGTCCTACGATAACGGACACTTGGAGTTGTATCCCGATCGATACAACCAGAAGTGGATACTTGAGATGAGAAATGGATATGAAAAATGGATATGAGAAATGGATAGTATGGCTCCGGGATTGCTTTCTCGCAGGGAGTCGAGAAAGGATCTCTGGCCGAGGTTGATAACACTACCTACTTTACATTACGTTGACATGTACTCTTCTATATGTTGCAAGATGCTTGAAGATGCTAGTCTTTGATAGGCTAGGCTTTCCCCTTCTCTTCTGGCATTCTGTAGTTTAGTCCATAGATACAACCCATTTCCTTTGATACAGATGCATACTTAGTTTTGATCTGATGTAAGTCTTGCGAGTACTTTGGATGAGTACTCACGGCTGCTTTGCTACCTCTTTTCCCCCATACCCAATTGTTGCAACCAGACGGTGGAGCCCAGGATCCAGACGACACCACCGACGACTCCTACTACCCCAAGGGTGCCTACTACTACGTGGAGATCGCTGATGACCAGGAGTAGTTAGGAGGCTCCCAGGCAGGAGGCCTTGCCTTTTTGATCATTGTTGCTTTTGTGCTAGCCTTCTTAAGGCAAACTTGTTTAACTCATGTCTGTACTCAGATATTGTTGCTTCCGCTGACTCTTGTGTTTTGAGCTTATGTATTCGAGCCCTCGAGGCCCCTGGCTTGTAAAGCATGTTTTATTTTAATTTGTGTCTATAGTTGTGTTGTGATATCTTCCCGTGAGTCCTTGATCTTACACATTTGCATGTATGATTAGTGTACGGTCAAATCAGGGGCGTCACAAGTTGGTATCAGAGCCGACTGCCTGTAAGTAGCCCCCTTTCCAACTCCTTGGCCGAAGTTGAGTCTAGTCACTACAAAAACTTTTACTAACATGGTTGTGTGTCTTACGGGCCCACGTCGCCATTTGGGTGGTTTTAGGATCTTTTATTCCTCGTCTATACTCTGGGACTCTGATCTCTCGTCTATTCGGGTTAAATGGTTTTAATAACTCGAACATTAGGATCTCGTGATCACATCCGCCCGGAGAGCCTCTTATTTCAGTTGATAGCCTGCTGCATCAGAAGATTCCGAAGATACTCTATGATATTCTCTCGAGACTTTGTGTCTGTTGCCTTTGCAATTCCTTACCACCGAAATATCCTTATGGATAACTACACACACTTACCAATCTTACATTCTATCCCATTGATCTTGTTATTACAAGATGCCCTGAACTGCTCTCCTTTTACCGAGAATCCTTTGAGCTTACTGCCTTGCAGTTCCTTGGCGTCTGAATACCCCTACGGATAACTTTGTGCACCTATCGAGTATCCGCTCATCCTCAGTTGATTATTGTACTTCACAAACTTCTTCGTAATACCATTCGTTCTTGTGAAAATCCTCAATAGCCTATTGTTCTTGGATTTCTTGCTTGCTTGCATTATGGTTAATAACATAAGTCTAGTAATCTTATTGTCAGCCTTTGTCATTATCATTTTGAGTCCGTTGATACAACATGTGCTGAATCTCGATCAATCAAATCGTCATCGATTGTACCCCTAAGGCTATTCTACCTATCCATCCCTTATCAGAGCATTGCTTCTGATCCCTTGTCTTGGAATTCATAATTCCTTTGCAATTGAGCTTTGAGTTAGTCAGTTGTTTCTATAATCTGATCTCCTTGCATTCTTTCTTCCTCTGGTTGAATATTGATGCTCACATCAGATCCCTTGTGGACCACCAGACCCCTTTTTCGGATTTTATCCGACAACATCCTTCATATTCAATAAGCTTGTGAGCCTTTCCTCGGATACATAATGCTTTTGGTAAATTGTATCCTCCACTTTCTCAAGCATGCTCAACTACCGAGCTTGTGTTATTTATTCTCGAAATTATGATATATGTTCCTAAGATGCCCCGATGGGTTGAACCTATGCCTTCCCTAATCTGTGTGAACTCGGAAGTTATGCGGGTTATGCTCTACTGGCTTTTCGTCAGATAAAATTCAATACAACAGCTTCATCAAGAGCGAGAAGTAAAATGAAAGGTTATGCATTATAGAAGTGGGAGTCGACCCTGAACCTTTGTGTTCATGCCCACAAACACGGTGTGGAACTTATCATGAAAGCTTCTTGCAAGGATATTTAATCATTTGAATATTCTTCCGGTATTGTAAATTGGATCCCTTGCAGTTATGGTCCCCACCATATTTCCTCCTTGATCCCATTTACTGGGTAAGTAAAATTACTTATCCTCTACAGCTCATTTCCCCCGTCCAACCTCTACTCTGATTTACCTTCTAGCATTGCACCTAGTACTTGATACTGGGAAGCTTTATGCCCCATCACATCATTCCTAACCTGATCGGCTATATTTTTATCTTGTCAACTTTTTAACTGTGCTACCTGGTCCTTATGCCCGGAGAACCATCCGACGATGAGCTAAGCTTACGTCGATCTTCCTCATCTTATCATTTCACCTCGGACAACAAGCTTGACTTTGAGCTTGTGTCGAATTTGTGGTTCCCATAGCCTTTTACTTCATCCTTCCTTTTCTACTCGATGGCATCTTCATAGAGTCTCTCGACAAAATTTGTCTTGATCACCGTCAACACTTTGGCTTCTTCGGAGATGTCAATTGAATTCATGGCTAGTAATACCATCCTTGCTCTCGATGATTTGTGTCAGCATCAACAACATTCTTGTCTACCCCCCAACACAAACTTGATCATATTAATTTTGGAATTACATCCTTTTTGTCATGTCGATGGATTGCTGCTGAGACCGTCGGCCACACCCTCATCGTTTCCCTGCTAAAATTGTATGACTTATTTCTCTAAGTTGTTTCTGATGGATACTTGGTGTATCCAAAGTTTGACCTTTTCTTGAAACCATGTCAGTGCTATCTCAAAGCCTATCTGTGGTAATCCGATCTCTAATAAGAACATTTGAAGCACGATACTAAATTTTCTTTATCAATTATCCAAACACCCTTGTATGGGTAATGTCATGAAATTTCTTTCCCTTTACCTAATTGGTTATCTACTTACTATCCTGTCATGGATATCATCATCTGCTTGTCCTTGGGAAGGATATACTCCTGATAATAGTGTTTAAACACATTTTCCTTTCCATTGTTCTGATTAATATACTGATCATATTTTTTCCTTTCCATTCCTTCGTTTAACCTTTCCGGTAAACTAACTTATCTCATTAGAGATAATTTCCTGCTTAGGTAAGCACCTCAACGTACAACTCTGTCAGTAAAGACCCTGTTACTATTGTTGATGACATTCCGGTAGCCACCGATGGACGTGAACTTTGCCTAACGGCCCGCATCGTTCAATGAGCAGGAAAATGGTTCTCTTCGTCCCTTGCCCTTGGTACCGATGTTGTTTCCAACATAACTGACAGGCTACCTCTGACATGCCTTGCTATGATGACCCTGCAAGATGTCATCGCTCCTTCTATTTTAACCCACATGGTGGGATCATAACCCACAGTTCCACAGGATCGGAACCTGACCCTCCTGTATATCATTTAGTCCAAAGTATCATTTGCTCTTGTCTTTGTGTGTTGTCATGAGCCACCATCCGAGAGATGATCTAATCCCGGTGCTCTGAACCCCTTCTCACACTCTGTTCAGTTATCGACTGTTTGCCCATTCTCTTGAAACTTCTTATTGTACCTTCATATTTTGCTCTCGAAGTTTTCTTAAGTTTCAACTCGAGAGATACTTCTGCCACATTCCCTACATTGTTTACTAGACAATTAACCCTATAAGGGTCAGTTCACCATAAGTTACTCTTTTCTTCCCCTCTTAAATCTCGGGATGAGATTTCTTGTAGTGGAGGAGATTTGTAACATCCCCAGCATCACACTACAGTAATCTCCCCTTAATGAAGGTCATGTCATCATGATCATCATCCCAAAATGCCACTTGTCCAAAATAGGCTTCAAATTCAAATTTCATCTCAAATATTGTCTTCTTCTTTCATGCAAATAAAATAGTTCATCCTATGGACAATAATCCCTAGATATTTTTCATATTGAAACCAACATTTTTGGAATTCCCAAATTGCCCCTGGGAATTTATTATCTGGTCCAGCAGTAATTAAGATGTCCTTTTCAATTTCTAAAATTGATTAGACAACTCCTTTTGACCCCAAACTTTCTGTTCCATCTCAAGGTATTGTTTTAGTTTCATGTGCCAAGTTTTGTTCAAAACAAAACTCATTTGGTACTAAAAGAAAAATGCAAACAGGGCAAATAACATAAAAGAAAAAGAAAAAGGGAGAAGGAAAAGAGAGGCCCCCCTACACACTGGCTTTAGCCCACCCCAGCAAGCCGGCCCACCTCCCCCGGTCGCCTCCCTCCTCTCTGTTCCCCCGACCGAGCCACTACAGGGGCTCGTCCCCGCCGGATCACTTCGCCGGTGACGCCCCAAGGGGATAAGGATCCCCCGCCGCCTTGGTCCTCTTCCCCCGCTCTCCACTATCGCCTGCTCCGCCTCTCCCTCTCCCACTCGCCCCACCTAGATCCACTCTCCCCACTCCCTTGCTCGCGCTCGCCCTTTCTCCCCACTGCCCGAGCGCGCCCGCCGCCGTCCTCCGTCGTCACCGCGGCCACCGTCGACCTCAAGCTTAGCCTGCACGTCCACGAGCTCCGCCATCCTCCGATCCTTCGACCTCGACCTCGAGCAGGAGTTGAGGGGCTCTGTAGAGGCCGCTCTCCTCTGCACCTTTCATCCCTGCCGCCGGCGATCTTCTCTATCTCCGGCGACATCTGCTGCTCCTAAACGGTCGCCGGCATTTCGTTGCCACTCGGTGAGCCCCCGCGTTGCTTCCTTCCCTCTCTTTCTTTCTCTAGCGCGCTCGGCCGCCATCCCCGCAAAGCTTAGCTCGTCGCCGCCGCGACTACCGCTGCCGCAGCCCGCGCCCGAGGCCACCATCGTGCTCCTGGTGCTCCCAGGAGCACAACGCACACACCCCCCCCCCTCACGTACCCCTAGTGCCGCCCCGACGAGTCCTGATCCCGGCCGCCACTCGCGAGCTCTTCATTGTCGCCATAGTGCCCCTCGGCGGCCGTCACCACGACCAGTCGTTGCTGCTCGACTCGCATGTCCGAACACAACATCGCACGCGTTCTCTGGCGCCTCGTAGCGCAACCCCGACGAGGTCCCGATCGCCGCCTCCGCCCGTGATCGCCACCGCCATCGATTCCCTCCTCCCCTGCTCGCGCAACGACCACCGCCCGACGCGCGCTGTCGCGGGCGTTTGAACGCACCTGGACGGATGTCAAACGGAGCCATGTGCTCGTTTTCCAGCCGTCTCCGGTGAAGAGCCGCCGCGGGAGAGACTCGCCGGAGCCCTCTCCGGTGCCACACCGACGTGGCCAGTCTGACCCCCCTGGGTCATTGACGGGTGGCCCCCGCTGGCCCTTTGACCAGTTGACCGAGGTCAACTCTGACTGGGCAGCCCAAGTCACTAACAGGTGGGCCCCGTCCCTAATTCTAATTAAATTAGTTAATTTAGTTAGTTTAGTTAATCTAATTTAACTAGTCACTAACAGGTGGGCCTTGAGTTAATTAACTAGGTTTAGATTAGTTTTAACTCTGTTTATACCAACTGTCTATGACAGGTGGGTCCCCCATGTCAGTTTGACCTGGTCAGCCGTCCTGTTGACTGCTGACATCACAGTGATGTCATGCTGACATAGTAATTCCTTTTTGTTAATAATAAATCCAGAAAATGCTTTAATCTTTGAAAATTCATAGAAAATAAAGCGTAACTCCGATGAAAATGTTTTCTATATGAAAGTTGCTCAGAAAAATCCAACGAATCCGAATGTGCCGCCCTTTCACCTATCACATGCTCCTAGCATGCTGAACATGGAACCGTCCCCTCTCTTTCGTTTGTCCGGAAAATGCCAGACGCCGGGAAAACCCCTCCGGATGTTTTCCCTTTCCGTCTGCAACGTGTAGTACTGCGTTAGAGCACTCCTAGTGTAGCTTACTGCCATGTAGTGCTTTCTGTCGCATTTGTATGCTTTCTATTTATTGTTTCTTCCCCCTCTTCTCTCCGGTAGACCCCGAGAATGATGCGGATGCCCTTGTGATCGACTACGTCGACGACAACACTTCTTCCTTTTCAAAAGAGCTTCCAGGCAAGCAAACCCCCCTTGAGCATTCCGATATCGCCCATTTCTTTCCCTCTCATGCTTGCATTAGAACTGCTACTGCTTTATGTATGATCCTACTCTGATGCATAGCCTGTTTTTGTTACCTGCTTTCATACCTTACCTACTTATCCTAAACTGCTTAGTATAGGTTGGTTAGAGATCCATCAGTGACCCCCACCTTGTCCCAGTTGCCTCACTTTATGCTTGATGACTCGATCAACGTGATCAATGTCCAGGCCCCGACACCGCACATCACACCCCCTCCCCCTAGTTGTACGACTGTGCAGAGTTACCATCGAGTACCGAGGGTGGAACCTCTACATCACTCCTGATGATATCTCCGTAGTGTAGCTATACGGTCGAGGTCATCGAGGGTGATTTCCTCTTTAACCACTTCCATTACGGCTCTGTCGTGCAACCCATCAAACATGAACCTCGAGGGCGGATCCTCTTACGTTCACCTTGATGACAACATCGAGTGGAATTCACCGGGGGTGATTCGTCAGGTTTTCCCCTTGGTGTTAGACACATAGTTACTATGGTTACTATGACTTTGCACTGTGCCATGTTACTAAAGATGGGTCGGCCCTGAGGGGTACCCGTGCGAGCTTAATAGTGAGTGATGTGGAGTCGAGTTGACCTGGAAGGTGCCCGCGAGATACTTACGAGGCGTGGCCAGGCATTCTTAGCCCTTGCCGCAAGTACTCGAGACGGGGCGACGGGGTCACATCGATCGTGAGTCTCTGCTCGTTACCGCGTGCTCCTAATCCACTAAGATTTGGATATTTGGTCCGAGGGGCCTCTGTCCTGATAGCACTAACCATCACGTGGGCATAGTATGGGCGTTCTGCGTCGTATACATCAGCCGAAGCTTAATAGACATCAACGACTGAGCGGCGTGCGCCGGGTTGGACTACATAAGCACCTGCCTTTTTGAAGGAGGTAGCTAGGTTTGCTCACCGGCCGCCCATGCAACATGCAGGAGTTCCCGGGGCAATGGCCCATGACCCCTGGGGGCATAGGTTTAGTCCGGCGTGCTGGCCTCTCTATTAAGCCTAGGTCGGGTTGCGGCGTATTGTTTGGCCGAGGCCGGGCATGACCCAGGAAAGTGTGTCTGGCCGGAGTTAATCGAGCGTGGTGGGTAAGTTTGTGCACCCGTGCAGGGAAGAAAACATCTATCGATAGCCTCTCCTACGGTAACGGACACTTGGAGTTGTATCCCGATCGATACAACTAGAACTGGATACTTGAGATGAGAAATGGATATGAAAATGGATATGAGAAATGGATATGAAAAATGGATATGAGAAATGGATAGTATGGCTCTGGGATTTCTTTCTCGCAGGGAGTCGAGAAAGGATCTCTGGCCGAGGTTGATAACACTACCTACTTTACATTTTGTTGACCTGTACTCTTCTATATGTTGCAAGATGCTTGAAGATGCTAGTCTTCGATAGGCTAGGCTTTCCCCTTCTCTTCTGACATTCTGCAGTTTCGTCCACATATACAACCCATTTCCTTTGATACAGATGCATACTTAGTTTAGATCTGATGTAAGTCTTGCGAGTACTTTGGATGAGTACTCACGGCTGCTTTGCTACCTCTTTTCCCCCATACCCGATTGTTGCAACCAGATGGTGGAGCCCAGGATCCAGACGACACCACCGATGACTGCTACTACCCCGAGGGTGCCTACTACTACATGGAGACCGCCGATGACCAGGAGTAGTTAGGAGGCTCCCAGGCAGGAGGCCTTTCCTTTTCGATCGTTGTTGCTTTTGTGCTAGCCTTCTTAAGGCAAACATGTTTAACTCATGTTTGTACTCAGATATTGTTGCTTCCGCTGACTCTTGTGTTTCGAGCTTATGTATTCGAGTCCTCGAGGCCCCTGGCTTGTAATATAAAGCTTGTTTTATTTTAATTTGTGTCTATAGTTGTGTTGTGATATCTTCCCGTGAGTCCTTGATCTTGATCGTACACATTTGCGTGTATGATTAGTGTACGGTCAAATCAGGGGCGTCACAAGTTTGTATCAGAGCCGACTGCCTGTAGGTATCCCCCTTTACAACTCCTTGGCCGAAGTTGAGTCTGGTCACTACAAAAACTTTTACTAACATGGTTGTGTATCTTATGGGCCCACGTCGCCATTTGGGTGGTATTAGGATCTTTTATTCCTCGTCTATACTCTGGGACTCTGATCTCTCTTCTATTCGGGTTAAATGGTTTTACTAACTCGAACATTAGGATCTCATGATCACATCCGCCCAGAGAGCCTCTTATTTCAGTTGATCGCCTGCTGCATCAGAAGATTCCGAAGATTGTCTACGATATTCTCTTGAGACTTTGTGCATGTTGCCTTTGCAATTCCTTACCATCGAAATATCCTTATGGATAACTACACACACTTACCAATCTTACATTCTATCCCATTGATCTTGTTATTACAAGATGCCCTGAACTGCTCTCCTTTTTCTGAGAATCCTTTGAGCTTACTGCCTTGCAGTTCCTTATCGTCTGAATACCCCTACGGATAACTTTGTGCACCTATCGAGTATCCGCTCATCCTCAATTGATTCTTGTACTTCACAAAAGTCTTCGTAATACCATTCGTTCTTGTGAAAATCCTCAACAGCCTATTATTCTTGGATTTCTTGCTTGCTTGCATTATGGTTAATACCATAAGTGTAGTAATCTTATTGTCAGCCTTTGTCATTATAATTTTGAGTCCATTGATACAATATGTTGCGAATTCTCGCAATCCTCAATCAGATCCTAGAACTCATCCTTCCGGCTCAGACGTCATTCTAGCATGTGTTGAATCTCGATCAATCAAATCGCCATTGATTGTACCCCTAAGGCTATTCTACCTATACATCCCTTATGAGAGCATTGCTTCTGATCCCTTGTCTTGGAATTCATAATTCCTTTGCAATTGAACTTTGAGTTAGTCAGTTGTTTCTATAATCTGATCTCCTTGCATTCTTTCTTCCTCTGGTTGAATATTGATGCTCACATCAGATCCCTTGTGGACCACCAGACCCCTTTTTCGGATTTTATCCGACAACGTCCTTCACATTCAATAAGCTTGTGAGCCTTTCCTCAGATACATAATGCTTTTGGTAAATTCTATCCTCCGCTTTCTCAAGGATGCTCTACTACCGAGCTTGTGTTATTTATTCTCGAATCTATGATATATGTTCCTAAGATGCCCTGATGGGTTGAACCTATGCCTTCCCCAATCTGTGTGAACTCAGAAGTTATGCGGGTTATACTCTACTGGCTTTTCATCGGATAAAATTCAATACAACAGCTTCATCAAGAGCGAGAAGTAAAATGAAAGATTATGCATTATATAAGTGGGAGTCGACCCTGAACCTTTGTGTTCATGCCCACGAACACGGTGTGGAACTTATCATGAAAGCTTCTTGCAAGGATATTTAATCATTTGAATATTCTTCTGGTATCGTAAATTGGATCCCTTGCCGTTATGGTCCCGACCATATTTCCTCCTTGATCCCATTTATTGGGTAAGTTAAATTACTTATCCTCTACAGCTCATTTCCCCCGTCCAACCTCTACTCGGATTTACCTTCTGGCATTGCACCTAGTACTTGATACTGGGAAGCTTTATGCCCCATCACATCATTCCTAGCCTGATCGGCTATATTTTTATCTTGTCAACTTTTTAACTGTGCTACCTGGTCCTTATGCCCAGAGCAACTTCCGACGATGTGCTAAGCTTACGTCGATCTTCCTCATCTTATCATTTCACCTCGAACAACAAGCTTGTCTTTGAGCTTGTGTCGAATCTGTGGTTCTCATAGCCTTTTACTTCATCCTTCCTTTTCTACTCGATGGCATCTTCATAGAGTCTCTCGACAAAATTTGTCTTGATCACCGTCAACACTTTGGCTTCTTCAGAGATGTCAATTGAATTCATGGCTAGCAATACCATCCTTGCCTCTCGATGATTTGTGTCAGCATCAACAACATTCTTGTCTTCCCCTCAACACAAACTTGATCATATTAATTTTGGAATTACATCCTTTTTGGCATGTCGATGGAGTGCTGCTGAGACCGTCAGCCACACCCTCATCTTTTCCCTGCTAAAATTGTATGACTTATTTTTCTAATTTGTTTCCGATGGATACTTGGTGTATCCAAAGTTTGACCTTTGCTTGAAACCATGTCAGTGCTATCTCAAAGCCTGTCTGTGGTAATCCGATCTCCAATAAGAACATTTGAAGCACGATACTAAATTTTCTTTCTCAATTATCCAAACACCATTGTATGGGTAATGTCATGAAATTGCATTCCCCTTTACCTAATTGGTTATCTACTTACTATCCTGTCATGGATATCATCCTCTGCTTGTCCTTGGGAAGGATATACTCCTGATAATTGTGTTTAAACACATTTTCCTTTCCATTGTTCTGATTAATATACTGATCATATTTTTTCCTTTCCATTCCTTCGTTTAACCTTTCCGGTAAACTAACTTATCTCATTAGAGATAATTTCCTGCTTAGGTAAGCACCTCAACGTACAACTCTGTCAGTAAAGACCCTGTTACTATTGTTGATGACATTCCGGTAGCCACCGATGGACGTGAACTTTGCCTAACGGCCCGCATCGTTCAATGAGCAGGAAAATGGTTCTCTTCGTCCCTCGCCCTTGGTACCGATGTTGTTTCCAACATAACTGACAGGCTACCTCTGACATGCCTTGCTATGATGACCCTGCAAGATGTCATCGCTCCTTCTATTTTAACCCACATGGTGGGATCATAACCCACAGTTCCACAGGATCGGAACCTGACTCTCCTGTATATCATTTAGTCCAAAGTATCATTTGCTCTTATCTTTGTGTGTTGTCATGAGCCACCGCCCGAGAGATGATCTAATCCTGGTGCTCTGAACCCCTTCTCACATTCTGTTCAGTTGCCGACTGTTTGCCCATTCTCTTGAAACTTCTTATTGTACCTTCATATTTTGCTCTCGAAGTTTTCTTAAGTTTCAACTCGAGAGATACTTCTGCCACATTCCCTACACTGTTTACTAGACAATTAACCCTATAAGGGTCAGTTCACCCAAAGTTACTCTTTTCTTCCCCTCTTAAATCTCGGGATGAGATTTCTTGTAGTGGAGGAGATTTGTAACATCCCCAGCATCACACTACAGTAATCTCCCCCTAATGAAGGTCATGTCATCATGATCATCATCCCAAAATGCCACTTGTCCAAAATAGGCTTCAAATTCAAATTTCATGTCAAATATTTTCTTATTCTTTCATGCAAATAAAATAGTTCATCCTATGGACAATAATCCCTAGATATTTTTCATGTTGAAACCAACATTTTTGGAATTCCCAAATTGCCCCTGGGAATTTATTATCTGGTCCAACAGTAATTAAGATGTCATTTTCAATTTATAAAATTGATTAGACAACTCCTTTTGACCCCAAACTTTCTGCTCCATCTCAAGGTATTGTGTTAGTTTTATGTGCCAAGTTTTGTTCAAAACAAAACTCATTTGGTACTAAAAGAAAAATGCAAACACGGCAAATAACAGAAAAGAAAAAGAAAAAGGGAAAAAGGAAAAGAGAGGCCCCCTACCCACTGGGCTTTAGCCCACCCCAGCAAGTCGGCCCACCTCCCCCCGGTCGCCTCCCTCCTCTCTGTTCCCCCGACCGAGCCACTACAGGGGCTTGTCCCCGCTGGATCACTTCGTCGTCGACGCCCCGA
>NC_041380.1:165575605-165588815 GCF_002162155.2 Triticum dicoccoides | reverse complement strand
CTCCCTCTCCCACTCGCCCCTCCCAGATCCACTCTCCCCTCTCCCTCGCTCGCGCTCGCCCTTTCTCCCCACTGCCCGAGCGCGCCCGCCGCCGTCCTTCGTGCCGCCGTGGCCACCGTCGACCCCGAGCCTAGCCTGCACGTCCACGAACTCCACCATCCTCCACTCCTTCGACCTCGACCTCGAGCGGGAGCAGAGGGGCTCTGTAGAGGCCGCTCTCCTCTGCCCCTTTCTTCCTGCCGCCGGCGATCTTCTCTGTCTCCGGCGACATCTGCTGCTCCTAAATTGTCGCCGGCATTTCGTTGCCGCTCGGTGAGCCTCCGCATTGCTTCCTTCCCTCTCTTTCACGCTCTAGCGCGCTCGTCCACCATCCACGCGAAACTTAGCTCGTCGCCGCCGTGACTACCGCTGTCGCAGCCCGCGCCCGACACCACCATCGTGCTCCTGGTGCTCCCATGAGCACAACGCACACATGCACACCTCCCTCATGTACCCCTAGTGCCGCCCCGATAAGTCCCGATGCCGGCCGCCACTCACGAGCTCGCCGTCGTCGCCATAGTGCCCCTCAGCGGTCGTCACCACCACCAGTCGTTGCTGCTCGGCTCGCGTGTCCAAACACACCATCGCACGCATTCTCGGGTGCCTCGTAGCGCAACCCTGACGAGGTCCCGAACGTCGCCTCCGCCCATGCTCGCCACCGTCATCGATTCCGTCCTCCCCTTCTCGCGCAACGACCGCCATCCGACGCGCGCTGTCGCGGGCGTTCGAACGCACCTGGCCGGATGTCAAACGGAGCCATGTGCTCGTTTTCCGGCCGTCTCCGATGAAGAGCCACCGTGGGAGAGACTCGCCGGAGCCCTCTCCGGTGCCACACCGACATGGCCAGTCTGACCCCCCCCCCCCATGGGTCGTTGACGGGTGGCCCCCGCTGGCCCTTTGACAAGTTGACCGAGGTCAACTCTGATTGGGTAGCCCCAGTCACTAACAGGTGGGCCCCTTCCTAATTCTAATTTAATTAGTTAATTTAGTTAGTTTAGTTAATCTAATCTAACTGGTCACTAACAGGTGGGCCTAGAGTTAATTAACTAGGTTTAGATTAGTTTTAACTCTGTTTATACCAACTGTCTATGACAGGTGGGTCCCCCATGTCAGTTTGACCTGGTCAGCCGTCCTGTTGACTGCTGAGATCACAGTGATGTCATGCTGATGTAGTAATTCCTTTCTGTTAATAATAAATCCATAAAATGCTTTAATCTTTGAAAATTCATAGAAAATAAAGCATAACACCGATGAAAATGTTTTCTATATGGAAGTTGCTCAGAAAAATCCAACGAATCCGAATGCGCTGCCCTTTCACCTATCACATGCTCCTAGCATGCTGAACATGGAATCGTCCCCTCTCTTTCTTTTGTCCGGAAAATGCCAGACGCCGGGAAAACCCCTCCGGATGTTTTCCCTTTCCGTCTGCAATGTGTAGTACTGCGTTAGAGCACTCCTAGCGTAGCTTACTGTCATGTAGTGCTTTCTGTTGCATTTGTATGCTTGCTATTTATTGTTTCTTCCCCCTCTTCTATATGGTAGACCCCGAGAACGATGCTGATGCCCTTGTGATCGACTACGTCGACGACGACACTTCTTCCTTTTCAACAGAGCTTCCAGGCAAGCAAACCCCCCTTGAGCATTCCGATATCGCCCATTTCTTTCCCTCTCATGCTTGCATTAGAACTGCTACTGCTTTATGTATGATCCTACTTTGATGCATAGCCTATTTTTGTTACCTGCTTTCATACATTACCTGCTTATCCTAAACTGCTTAGTATAGGTTGGTTAGAGATCCATCAGTGACCCCCACCTTGTCCCAGTTGCCTCGCTTTATGTTCGATGACTCGATCAACGTGATCGACGTCCAGGCCCCGACACCGCACATCACCCCCCTAGTTGTATGACTCTGCAGAGTTAGCATCGAGTGCCGAGGGTGGAACCTCTTACATCTCTCCTGATGAGATCTCTGTAGTGTAGCTATACGGTCGGGGTCATCGAGGGTGATTTCCTCCTTAACCACTTCCGTTACGGCTCTGTCGTGCAAGCCATCAAACGTGAACCTCGAGGGTGGATCCTCTTACGTTCACCTTGATGACAACATCGAGTGGAATTCACCGGGGGTGATTCCTCGGGTTTTCCCCTTGGTGTTAGACACATAGTTACTATGGTTACTATGACTTTGCACTGTGCCATGTTACTAAAGACGGGTCGGCCCTGAGGGGTACCCGCGCAAGCTTAATAGCGAGTGATGTGGAGTCGGGTTGACCTGGAAGGTGCCCGCGAGATACTTACGAGGCGTGGCCGGGCATTCTTAGCCCTTGCCGCAAGTACTCGAGACGGGGCGACGGGGTCACATCGATCGTGAGTCTCTGCTCATTACCGCGTGCTCCTAATCCACTACAATTTGGATATTTGATCCGAGGGGCCTCTGTCCTGATATCACTAACCATCACGTGGGCATAGTATGGGCGTTCTACGTCGTATACATCAGCCGAAGCTTAATAGACGTCAGCGACTGAGCGGCGCGCGCCGGGTTGGACTGCGTAAGCACCTGTCTTTTTGAAGGAGGTAGCTAGGTCTGCTCACCGGCCGCCCACGCAACGTGCAGGAGTTCCCGGGGCAATGGCCCATGACCCCTGGGGGCATAGGTTTAGTTCGGCGTGCTGGCCTCTCTATTAAGCCTAGGTCGGGTTGCGGCGTATTGTTTTGCCGAGGCCGGGTGTAACACCTCGGATATGATTTACCTAATATGTAATCCAACTCTTGTCGTTTCCAGTGTTAAGTTATTTTATTTTCTCGGGTTCGGGTTTTTGTCTCCGTGTGTTGTTGTCGTTGTCATGCATCTCATATCATGTCATCATGTGCATTGCATTTGCATACGTGTTCGTCTCATGCATCCGAGCATTTTCCCCATTGTCCGTTTTGCATTCTGGCGCTCCGTTCTCCTCTGGTGGTCATTTCTACCTTTCTTTCATGTGTCGGGATTAAACATTTCCGGATTGGACCGAGACTTGCCAAGCAACCTTGGTTTACTACCGGTAGACCGCCTGTCAAGTTTCGTACCATTTAGACTTCGTTTGATGCTCCAACGGTTAACCGAGGGACCGAGAAGGCCTCGTGTGTGTTGCAGCCCAAAACCCTTCCAATTTGGCCCAAAACCCACCAAAACCCTCTCCATCATCTAGAGCATTCGATCACGATCGCGTGGCCGAAAATCGCACCTCATTTGGACACTCCTAGATCCCTCTATGCCTATAAATAGGTCCCCTCCAAAATTCTCGTTTTCCTCTCCCCAAAACCCTAAATCCCCTCTCTCCGCGCCGGACATGTCCGTCCGCCACCGGATATGCCGCCTGCGTCCATTGACAGAGCGCCACGTGGCACCCCGCACAGTCCGCGCCGCCGCGGCCCGGAGAGCCTGGATCGGGCCCTCCCTAGCCCGTAGCTCCCCGCGCGCCCCGTGCCTTCCTCCCCGCGGCCGAGCCCACTCTCGGCGGCCGGTGCCGCCGCGCCACCGCGGCCGCCTTCGACGCTGACGCCGACGCCGGCGCCTCGCTCCGGCGCCGCCCCGCCGCGCCTCTCCCGCCGGCCAACGCCGCGGCGCTCCGTCTGCGCCCGTCCGCGACCCCGACCGGCTCCCTTCCCCATGGCAAGTACAACTCCGGCGTCTCCTACAACTCCAGCGAGCTCGAGCTCCAAGTCCGGTGAACCTCGTTTTCCGTGCAGCCTGGATCTGGATCTGAGATCTGAAATCTCGGGGTTGAATTTTCGTCCCTAACCCTAATTATATTGCCATGTTCATCGTGCCGTAACTTTGCATCCGTTGATCCGTTTTGGGCATATGGCATATCAAAATGTTCGCCTCAGAGAGCACATCATTTTATCTCATTGCATAATTTTCATTTGAGCTCATCTTGATGCCCGAAATGCTGTTGGAAGAGTGCTATTTGAGATAATTGTCAAATCTGCTGCTCCAAATAGCTATTTGTCATTTTTTCCATGATTATTGTGTGCATGATATGCCCCTGAGCTCTACATATGTTTTGTTATATGCTTTGTCATCTTTCTAGAGGTGCCATCCATGTATTTTTGTGATGTGTGCGGTGATTAGCACAAGCTTGCAAAGTGGTGCATTCGTTAATGCTGATTTCAGGGACTTAGCAATTCCACTAAGTCCATGGACTGTTTTTATCAGTATGCTATATGTTCTTGTTGTTTCCTAGTGATCTGTGCCTCTTTTGAGGATGATCAGTAAGGATGTTTTGTTAATCTTATAGTGATCTATCCATCCATGTCTTTGTTTGCAATTATGGAGCAAGCTAGCTTGAGTTAATCGAGCTCTACTTTTGCTATTTCGTGAATCTGGGCAGATTGTCTACTTGTTGGCGATTTTGACGAGGATGTTGTAGTTGATCCGTGCATGCTATGTTATTGTTCTTGCCATGTCTAGCTTTCCTAATGTGTATTCTTAATGGGTGTATGCTTAGATTGTCATGCCTTGCTCTGTAGTGAGTGCATCGAGCTCGTAAACATGCCTACTTGATATCTGATTTGCATGCTCCAGTTTTTCTCTAAGTCTGTGATCTGTTTATGTTTTTGCCATGTTCACATGCTTGCAAATGTATTTTCTGATCCCTTTTGGCTGAAGGTCACTAAGGGACTTTTGTTAAGCTCTTTGAGTAGCTCCATTCCATGCTTTACTTTGCCATGTTATGTTCCTGTAGCATATAGTTTTCTTGCTCCAAAATGTGCTACCTGATCTGAAATTCCAGACAAGTGTTAATTTCACTAAGTCTGAAATCTGTTTACCAATTGCACTTTTTGCCATGCTTGTTTGAACCTGTTAATGGATGAATTGGCCGTAGCTCAGTGTTCATCTTTTCTTAAGCATTATGAGTGGATCCCTGCGATGTATTTTGTTGCCATGTTTGGGTGCTGTAGCATTTTTGTCTTGTTGCATTTAGATGGTTACTTGCTGTATATCGCAGACTGGTGCCATATTTGAATTGCTTGCCATTTCCAAACCGTGTCTCCGATTCCGGTGTTCTTTATATCGATTTCAACCGAAATCACCTCACCTTTCCAGTGGCACACTTGGATTTCCAAGTTGAGGCCAGGTTCATTCATCTCTTGTCAAATCTTGCATATGCATCACATATCGCATCCCGCATAGCATCCCATGTTTGCATCATGTTGTTTGAGCTTTGCACGTGGTTGATTGTGTCCTTTTTGCTTGTTTGTCTTGTTTGGGTATAGCCGGGAGACGAGTTCACTAACGAGGAGCCCGTTGAGTTTGCTTTCAAGGATCCAGTCAACTATGACAACTTTGTAGGCAAGATGATCATATCCTCGAAATCACTTCTATCTTTGCTTTGCTAGATGCTCGCTCTTTTGCTATGCCTATGCTACGATTCCTACCACTTGCTTATCATGCCTCCCAAATTGCCATGTCAAACATCTAACCCACCATGTCCTAGCAAACCGTTGATTGGCTATGTTACCGCTTTGCTCAGCCCCTCTTATAGCGTTGCTAGTTGCAGGTGAAGATCGAAGACCGTTCCTTGTTGGAACATTATTTTCTTGTTGGGATATCATTATACTATCTTGTTATCTTAATGCATCTATATACTTGGTAAACGGTGGAAGGCTCGGCCTCTCGCCTAGTGTTTTGTTCCACTCTTGCCGCCCTAGTTTCCGTCATATCGGTGTTATGTTCCCGGATTTTGCATTCCTTACGCGGTTGGGTGATAATGGGAACCCCTTGACAGTTCGCCTTGAATAAAACTCCTGCAGCAATGCCCAACCTTGGTTTTACCATTTGCCACCTAGCCTATTTTTCCCTTGGGTTTCCGGAGCCCGACGGCCATCTTATTTAAACCCCCCCCCCCCGGGCCAGTGCTCCTCTGAGTGTTGGTCCAACCTAGAGCCCCTTGCAGCGCCACCTCGGGGAAACTCGAGGGCTGGTTTTGGTCGTACGGATTGCTTATCCGATTGTGCCCTAAGAACGAGATATGTGCAGCTCCTATCGGGATTTGTCGGCACATTCGGGCGGTGTTGCTGGATTTTTTTTAACCTGTCGAAATGTCCTGTAACCGGGATTCCGAGTCTGATCGGGTCTTCCCGCTAGAAGGTATATCCTTCGTTGACCGTGAGAGCTTGTCATGGGCTAAGTTGGGACTCCCCTGCAGGGATTTGAACTTTCGAAAGTCGTGCCCGCGGTTATGGGCAGATGGGAATTTGTTAATATCCGGTTGTAGATAACTTGGACCTTAACTTAAGTAAAATGAATCAACCGTGTGTGTTACAGTGATGGTCTCTTCTCTCCGGAGTCCGGGAAGTGAACACGGTGTTGGAGTAATGCTTGTCGCAGGATGTTCTCTAGTTCTTCGTTCGCGCTTTGCCTTCTCTTCTCGCTCTCTTTTGCGAACAGGTTAGCCACCATATATGCTAGTCACTTGCTGCAGCTCCACATATTTACCTTGCCTTACCTATAAGCTTAAATAGTCTTGATCGCGAGGGTGCGACATTGCTGAGTCCCTGTGTCTCACAGATTACTTCCAAACCAGATGCAGGGCCTGATGACTCCGTTCCAGATGACGCGCTTGAGCTTAAGTGGGATTTCGACGAGGACTCATGCCGTTACTATGTGTCTTTCCCTGATGATCAGTAGTGGTGCCCAGTTGGGGCGATCGGGACTGTGTCGCATGTTGGGTTGATCTTTTATTTTGGCACCATAGTCGGGCCCTGAGTGATTGAATGATGTAATGCTATTTATGTACTTTGTTTGACGTGGCGAGTGTAAGCCAACTATGTTCCTTCCCCTTTTATTATTTATATTACATGGGATGTTGTGAAGATTGCCTAACTTGCGACATTGGTTTCAATGCGGTTATGCCTCTAAGTCGTGCTTCGACACGTAGGAGATATAGCCGCATCGAGGGCGTTACAAGTTGGTAATTAGAGCCTTCCCCGACCTTAGGAGCCCCCACTGCTTGATCGTTTTTAGCAGCCGTGGTTGAGTCTAGAAAAATGTTTTGAGTCATTTAGGAATTATATATCGGAGAGTTTAGGAATTCTTTTTACTCCCCAGTCCCTTCATCGCTCTGGTAAGGCATCTTGACGTAGAGTTTTGACTCTTCTCTTCTCAAATTTCACTAAAAAAAATTTAGGATCACGCGGGTGTCTTGGAATCATTCCGATGGTTTTGTGACGAGAACATTGTTCTTGGTGCCTCCTGTCATTTAGGGGTTGTGGCAGTGTCCCGGGGAGTTGAGCTCCGAGGTGTTGTCATCACAATTTTATCGTTGCAGTTCTGGAATACCTGAGTTTAGTTCGCCGACATTGAAAATCTCTTTTATGCAGTTGTTGGTGAGATAACCTTGACGCCACCCAGTACTGGGGCGGGAGTTCGGGAGTATTGCCATAACTTGTATAACGGATGCTTTTCGAAGGTTGAGGTAGATGGTTTCCGAAGTTTTTCTCGGTTATGTGTTGAAGGATGGATACAGCTAGATGTACGATTTGCTAGATTTGGGTGAGATATTATGCTTCCCCTGTATCCCCAACACCTGATTGCATAACCGGAAAGGTTCGGGAATTTCATAGGTGGGAATTCTTGTAGCTCTAGTTCTTCTTCCACGGATATTTGGTTTGAGATTGGGATTTCTTACCGAGTATTCGTTCTTGATCCGTACCTTGTTGATTTATTCCTCTACCTAAATTCTAAGTGGCTTCTCAATTTATGGATATGTGACCATTTCAAGTGGAATGCATTCGTTCTTATGTTCGGATGTGAAGACTTTATGTTGCAATTTCAACCCGCTTGATTCAGCTTCATTTTATCTGTCAATGTGCTAACGGATGTCACCCTCTTCAGGATGGCTCCCGCTAAGAGCAGCAATCAGAATCAGAATCAGGATCCGCCACCACCTCCCCCTCCTCCGGAGGCATGGCAAGCTGTGATGGCTGCTACCAATGCAAACACACAGTTTATCATGCAAATTCTTCAAGAGCGCAATCAAGCGAACCAAGGCAACCAAGGCAACAATCAGAATCACTTTGCTACACTCAACTAGTTCCTTGCTAACCAGCCAAAGACCTTCAGCAATTGTGTTGAGGCAACTGATGCTGACGATTGGCTTGTGGACTTATGCAAGCATTTCGAGGGCAGTAACGTCAGGCCTGAGGACTTTGTCAAGTTCGCTTCCTTCCAACTCAAAGACCAAGCTGCAGAATGGCTCCAGCAGTACAAGGATTCCAGAGGTGGTCATGTGATTACCTGGGATGAATTCCGTCTAGACTTCAAAGCTCATCATATTCCTTAGAGCGTGGTTGAAAGCAAGCGTGAGGAATTCTGCAACCTAAAGCAAGGCTCTTTGTCTGTCTATGACTACAACAAGTTGTTTCAGAAGCTCGCTCGCTTTGCTAAGCAGGACGTCCCTGACGAGAAGAGCATGATATACCAGTTCAGGGGTGGTCTCAGAGAAGAAATTCAGCTAGCTCTTGTTCTCTTTGAGCCTTTGAGGTACGGTGAGTTCTACAACATGGCATTGAAGCAAGAGGCTGCTCAACTGAAGTGTGATGCCTCCAAGAAGCGAGTCAGAGATGCTACTCCTTCTTCCTCTACTCAAGTGGCCAAGCAACAGAAGTATTGGCTTCCTCCTCCTCCGTTCCGTCAGCGGTATCAGAAGAGCAAAGGTGGCAGTGGACCTTCCCACCCACCCAACCCTGGCATTCAGAAAAAGACTTCGTCTCAAGCTCCAAGATCGAGTGCTCCGTATCACCATCCACTTTCAGAGGTCACGTGCAACAAGTGCCAACAGAAGGGTCACTATGCCAACAAGTGCTTCAACCAGAGGCGTCTCCCTCCTCCTCCTGTGAGATTGGCAAGTACAGTTGTGGTCAAGCATAACCCCAAGTACGCCAAGGTCAACATGGTGAATGCAACTCAGGCAGAGGACTCGTCAGATGTCATCATGGGTAACCTTCCTGTTAACGATATTCCTGCAAGAGTTCTTTTTGACACTGGTGCATCGCATTGTTTCATCTCGAGACCTTTTGCATCTAAGCATGATTTTGTTACTCAAGTGTTGCCGAAACCGTTGGCTATTGTCTCTTCGGCCCGTCAAATGAAATCTCGAGTATGCGTTCCGGATGTTACAATCACTTTGGGTGACTATAAGTTCTTGTCTTCTCCAAATGTTCTTGGTGACTCGGATATTGATCTTATTCTCGGAATGGATTGGCTTTCTAAGCACAAGGCTCAGCTTGATTGTGCAGCCAGGCAGATTTAATTGACTCATTCGTCTGAGGATGTAATTGTCTTTGCCGCTCGTGATGATACCATCCGTCTGTTTTCTCTCAATGAGAAGGGTGATCTGGATGCCATCTCGCAAATTCCAGTCGTTTGCGAATATCAAGACGTCTTTCCAGAAGAGCTTCCAAGAATGCCTCCACACCGGCCAGTTGAATTCGTCATCGATCTTGAGCCTGGCACGGAACCAGTGTGCAAGCGTCCTTACAAGCTCGGAACTGAAGAGTTGAAGGAGCTAAAGAAGCAACTCGATATTCAAGAACGAATGGGTCTCATCCGACCTAGTTCTTCTCTGTGGGGTTGTGGAGTTCTTTTTGTGAAGAAGAAGGATGGAACGAACCAACTTTGTGTTGACTACCGTCCATTGAACAAGAAGACTATCAAGAACAAGTACCCACTTCCCAACATCAACGAGCTTTTCGAACATCTCAAAGGTGCCCAAGTATTCTCCAAGCTTGATCTCCGTATGGGCTATCACCAGATTCGAATCCGTGAGCAAGATATTCCCAAGACGGCTTTCAGGACAAGCTATGGTTCTTATGAATACATTGTCATGTCTTTTGGCCTCATCAACGCTCCTCCGACTTTCTCTCGCATGATGAACTTCATCTTCAACGCCTACACCAATGACTTTGTTTTGGTCTATCTCGACGACATTCTGGTCTTTTCGAAGAACAAGGAAGATCATGCCAAGCACTTGCGTTTGGTGCTTGATAAGCTCAGGGAACATCAGTTCTACGCCAAGTTCTCAAAGTGCAAATTTTGGCTCGATGAGGTTCTTTATCTTGGGCATATCATCTCTGCCAAGGGCATTGTGGTGAATCCTGAGAAGGTGTCTGCAATCGTGAATTGGGAACCACCTCAGAACATGAAGCAACTCTGTAGCTTCCTCGGTCTCGCAAGCTACTGTCGAAGGTTCATTGAGAACTTTTCAAAGATCGCGAAGCCTCTCTCAAATCTTCTCCAGAAGCATGTCAAGTACGTTTGGTCTCCGGAGTGTGACATTGCTTTCAACACCTTGAAAGAGAAATTGGTCACTGCTCCAGTTCTGACTCCTCCTGATGAATCCAAACTGTTCGAGGTCTTCAGCATGCCTCTCTTCAAGGTCTTGGTGCAGTGTTGATGCAAGAGAAGAAAGTTGTGGCTTATATCTCTCGCCAGTTGAAGCCCAACGAGAAGAACTACCCCACTCATGACCTCGAGTTGGCGGCAGTTGTGCATGCTCTTTTGACTTGGAGACATCTCTTATTGGGAAGAAAAGTGGACATATTCACTGACCACAAGAGTCTCAAGTACATCTTCACTCAGCCTAATCTCAACCTTAGGCAAACTCGATGGGTCGAAATGATTCAAGAGTATAATCCGAGTATCGAGTATACTGCAGGCAAGGCCAATGTGATTGCTGACGCTTTGAGCAGGAAGGCTTATTGCAACAGTCTGATTCTCAAGCCTTATCAACCCGAGCTTTGTGAAGCTTTCCGCAAACTCAATCCGCAAGTTGTTCCTCAAGGTTTCCTCGCCAACCTTCAAGTCTCTCCTACCTTGGAAGACCAGATTCGCTAGGCTCAACTTCTTGATGCTATGGTGAAGAAGGTGAAGATTGGGATTGCCAAGAGTCAACCCAAGTACAAGTGCTACCGCCTTGATGACAAGGATACTCTTTTCTTCGAGGATCGTATTGTTGTGCCCAAAGGTGATCTTCGTAAGGTTATCATGAACGAGGCTCACAATTCACTCCTCTCCATCCACCCTGGGAGCACGAAGATGTATCAGGACCTCAAGCGGGCTTATTGGTGGACTCGAATGAAGCGCGAAATTGCTCAGTTCGTGAATGAGTGTGATGCCTGCAGAAGAGTGAAGGCAGAACACCAAAGGCCAGCTGGTCTCCTCCAACCTCTTGCCATTCCAGAATGGAAGTTTGACCACATTGAGATGGACTTCGTGACTGGGTTTCCAAAGTCCAAGCGTGGAAATGATGCTATATTCGTTGTCATCGACAAACTCACTAAAGTGGCTCACTTTATGCCTATCAAAGAGTCTATCACTGCAGCTCAATTGGCGGAGCTGTATACCTCTCGAATTGTCTCGCTGCACGGTATTCCTCAGGTGATCTCTTCAGACCGTGGCAGCATCTTTACCTCCAAGTTTTGGGAGTCTTTTCAGAAGGCCATGGGCACCAACATCCTCTTCAGCACTGCTTTCCATCCTCAAACTAGCAGTCAAGTCGAGCGTGTCAATCAGATTCTTGAAGATATGCTCAGGGCTTGTGTGATCTCCTTCGGCAAGAAGTGGGAGGATTGTCTTCCATATGCTGAATTCTCCTACAACAACAGTTTTCAAGCAAGTTCGGGCAAGGCCCAATTCGAAATCATGTATGGCAGGAAGTGTCGTACCCCTCTCAACTGGTCTGAAACCGGTGAACGTCAACTTCTGGGAAATGACTTAATCACAGAGGCAGAGGAAATGTGCAAAGTCATCGTGATAACCTCAAAGTAGTGCAATCGCTCCAGAAGAGCTACTATGATAGTAAGCACCGTGATTTGGCCTTCGAGATCGGAGATCATGTTTACCTTCGCGTCTCTCCAATGAAAGGTACTCGTCGCTTCGGTATCAAAGGGAAACTTGCCCTTAGATACGTGGGACCTTTCAAGATCGTCAGCAAGAGAGGCAATCTCGCCTATCAACTCGAGCTTCCTTCAAACTTTGCAAATGTGCATGACATGTTCCATGTCTCTTAGCTCCGCAAGTGCTTCAAGACTCCTGACCACACCGTCAACTTTGAAGACATTGATCTCCAAGAAGATCTCTCTTATCTTGAGCACCCCGTTGCTATTCTTGAAGAGATCGAACGCAAGACTCGCAATAAGTCAATCAAATTCCTCAAAGTCAAGTGATCACACCATTCCGACCGTGAAGCCACCTGGGAATGCAAGGATCACCTCCGTTCTGAGTACCCGGCATTCTTCCAGTCCTAGATCTCGGGACGAGATCCTTTCATAGTGGTGGAGTGTTGTAACACCCCGGATATGATTTACCTAATATGTAATCCAACTCTTGCCGTTTCCGGTGTTAAGTTATTTTATTTTCTCGAGTTCGGGTTTTTGTCTCCGTGTGTTGTTGTCGTTGTCATGCATCTCATATCATGTCATCATGTGCATTGCATTTGCATACATGTTCGTCTCATGCATTCGAGCATTTTCCTCGTTGTCCGTTTTGCATTCTGGCGCTCCGTTCTCCTCCGGTGGTCATTTCTACCTTTCTTTCGTGTGTGGGGATTAAACATTTCCGGATTGCACCGAGACTTGCCAAGCAGCCTTGGTTTACTACCGGTAGACCGCCTGTCAAGTTTCGTACCATTTGGACTTCGTTTGATGCTCCAACGGTTAACCGAGGGACCGAGAAGGCCTCGTGTGTGTTGCAGCCCAACACCCTTCCAATTTGGCCCAAAACCTACCAAAACCCTCTCCATCATCTAGAGCGCTCGATCACGATCGCGTGGCCGACAACCGCACCTCATTTGGACACTCCTAGCTCCCTCTATGCCTATAAATAGGTCCCCTCCGAAATTCTCGTTTTCCTCTCCCCGAAACCCTAAATCCCCTTTCTCCGCGCCGGACATGTCCGTCCGCCGCCGGACACGCCGTGCCGCCGCCCGCGTCCATTGACAGAGCACCACGTGGCACCCCGCACAGTCCGCGCCGCCGCGGCCCGGACAGCCCGGATCGGGCCCTCCCCGGCCCATAGCTCCCCGCGTGCCCCGCGCCTTCTTCCCCGCGGCCGAGCCCGCTCTCGCCGGCCGGCGCCGCCACGCCGCTGCGGCCGCCTTCGACGCCAACGTCGGCGCCTCGCTCCGGC
>NC_041380.1:165572726-165575015 GCF_002162155.2 Triticum dicoccoides | reverse complement strand
CGCCGGCCGACGCCGCGGCGCTCCGTCTGCGCCCGTCCGCGAGCCCACCGGCTCCCTTCCCCACGGCAAGTACAACTCTGGCGTCTCCTACAACTCCGGCGAGCTCGAGCTCCAAGTCCGGCGAACCTCGTTTTCCGCGCAGCCTAGATCTGGATCTGAGATCCGAAATCTCGGGGTTGACTTTTCGTCCCTAACCCTAATTATATTGCCATGTTCATCGTGTCGTAACTTTGCATCCGTAGATCCGTTTTGGGCATATAGCATATCAAAATGTTCGTCTCATAGATCAATCATTTCATCTCATTGCATAATTTTCATTTGAGCTCATCTTGATGCCTGAAATGCTGTTGGAAGAGTGCTATTTGAGATAATTGTCAGATCTGCTGCTCCAAATAGCTATTTGTCATTTTTTTCCCATGATTATTGTGTGCATGATATGCCCCTGAGCTCTACATATGTTTTGTTATATGCTTTGTCATATTTCCAGAGGTGCCATCCATGTATTTTTGTGATGTGTGCGGTGACTAGCACAAGCTTGCAAAGTGGTGCATTCGTTAATGCTAATTTCAAGGACTTAGCAATTCCACTAAGTCCTTGGACTGTTTTTATCAATATGCCATATGTTCTTGTTGTTTCCTAGTGATCCGTGCCTCTTTTGAGGATGATCAGTAAGGATGTTTTGTTAATCTTGTAGTGCTCTATCAATCCACGTCTTTGTTTGCAATTATGGAGCACCCTAGCTTGAGTCAATCGAGCTCTACTTTTGCTATTTCGTGAATCTGGGCAGATTGTCTACTTGTTGGCGATTTTGCCGAGGATGTTGTAGTTGATCCGTGCATGCTATGTTATTTATCTTGCCATGTCTAGCTTTCCTAATGTGTATTCTTAATGGGTGTATGCTTAGATTGTCATGCCTTGCTCTGTAGTGAGTGCATCGAGCTCGTAAACATGCCTACTTGATATCTGATTTGCATGCTCCAGTTTTTCTCTAAGTCTGTGATCTGTTTATGTTTTTGCCATGTTCACATGCTTGCAAATGTATTTTCTGATCCCTTTTGGCTCAAGGTCACTATGGGACTTTTGTTAAGCTCTTTGAGTAGCTCCATTACATGCTTTACTTTGCCATGTTAAGTTCCTGTAGCATATAGTTTTCTTGCTCCAAAATGTGCTACCTGATCTGAAATTCCAGACAAGTGTTAATTTCACGAAGTCTGAAATCTGTTTACCAATTGCATTTTTTCCATGCTTGTTTGAACCTGTTAATGGATGAATTGGCCGTAGCTCAGTGTTCATCTTTTGTTAAGCATTATGAGTGGATCCATGCCATGTATTTTGTTGCCATATATGGGTGTTGTAGCATGTTTGTCTTGTTGCATTTAGATGGTTACTTGCTGTATATCGCAGCCGGTGCCATATTTGAATTCCTTGCCATTTCCAAACCGTGTCTCCGATTCCGGTGTTCTTTATATCGATTTCAACCGAAATCACCTCACCTTTCCAGTGGCACACTTGGATTTCCATGTTGAGGCCAGGTTCATTCATCTCTTGTCAAATCTTGCGTATGCATCACATATCGCATCCCGCATAGCATCTCATGTTTGCATCATGTTGTTTGAGCTTTGCACATGGTTGATTGTGTCCTTTTTGCTTGTTTGTCTTGTTTGGGTAGAGCCGGGAGACGAGTTCTCTAATGAGGAGCCCGTTGAGTTTGCTTTCGAGGATCCAGTCAACTCTGACAACTTTGCAGGCAAGATGATCATATCCTCGAAATCACTTCTATCTTTGCTTTGCTAGATGCTCGCTCTTTTGCTATGCCTATTCTACAATGCCTACCACTTGCTTATCATGCCTCCCAAATTGCCATGTCAAACCTCTAACCCACCATGTCCTAGCAAACTGTTGATTGGCTATGTTACCGCTTTGCTCAGCCCCTCTTATAGCGTTGCTAGTTGCAGGTGAAGATCGGAGACCGTTCCTTGTTGGAACATTATTTTCTTGTTGGGATATCATTATATTATCTTGTTATCTTAATGTATCTATATACTTGGTAAAGGGTGGAAGGCTCGGCCTCTCGCCTAGTGTTTTGTTCCACTCTTGCCACCCTAGTTTCCGTCATATCGGTGTTATGTTCCCGGATTTTGTGTTCCTTACGCGGTTGGGTGATAATGGGAACCCCTTGACAGTTCGCCTTGAATAAAGCTCTTCCAGCAATGCCCAACCTTGGTTTTACCATTTGCCACCTAGCCTCTTTTTCCCTTGGGTTTCCGGAGCCCGAGGGTCATCTTATTT
>NC_041380.1:165553658-165572584 GCF_002162155.2 Triticum dicoccoides | reverse complement strand
CCAGTGCTCCTCTGAGTGTTGGTCCAACCTAGAGCCCCTTGCAGCGCCACCTCGGGGAAACTCGAGGGTTGGTTTTAGTTGTACGGATTGCTTATCCGATTGTGACCTGAGAACGAGATATGTGCAGCTCCTATCGGGATTTGTCGGCACATTCGGGCGGTGTTGCTGCATTTGTTTTAACCTGTCGAAATGTCTTGTAACCAGGATTCCGAGTCTGATCGGGTCTTCCCGCTAGAAGGTATATCCTTCGTTGACCGTGAGAGCTTGTCGTGGGCTAAGTTGGGACTCCCCTGCAGGGATTTGAACTTTCGAAAGCCGTGCCCACGGTTATGGGCAAATGGGAATTTGTTAATATCTGGTTGTAGATAACTTGAACCTTAACTTAATTAAAATGAATCAACCGTGTGTGTTACCGTGATGGTCTCTTCTCGGCGGAGTCTGGGAAGTGAACACGGTGTTGGAGTAATGCTTGTCGCAGGATGTTTTCTAGTTCTTCGTTCGCGCTTTGCCTTCTCTTCTCGCTCTCTTTTGCGAACAGGTTAGCCACCATATATGCTAGTCGCTTGCTGCAGCTCCACATATTTACCTTGCCTTACCTATAAGCTTAAATAGTCTTGATCGCGAGGGTGCGAGATTGCTGAGTCCCTGTGGCTCACAGATTACTTCCAAACCAGATGCAGGGCCTGATGACTCTGTTCCAGATGACGCGCTTGACCTCAAGTGGGAGTTCGACGAGGACTCACGCCGTTACTATGTGTCTTTCCCTGATGATCAGTAGTGGTGCCTAGTTGGGGCGATCGGGACCGTGTCGCATGTTGGGTTGATCTTTTATTTTGGCACCATAGTCGGGCCCTGAGTGATTGAATGATGTCATGCTATTTATGTACTTTGTTTGACGTGGCGAGTGTAAGCCAACTATGTTCCTTCCCCTTTTATTATTTATATTACATGGGATGTTGTGAAGATTGCCTAACTTGCGACATTGCTTTCAATGCGGTTATGCCTCTAAGTCGTGCTTCGACACGTAGGAGATATAGCCACATCGAGGGCGTTACACCGGGCATGACCCAGGAAAGTGTGTCCGGCCGGAGTTAATCGAGCGTGGTGGGTAAGTTGGTGCACCCTTGCAGGGAAGAAAACATCTATCGATAGCCTATCCTACGGTTACGGACACTTGGAGTTGTATCCCAATCGATACAACTAGAACTGGATACTTGAGATGAGAAATGGATATGAAAAATGGATATGAAAAAAATGGATAGTATGGCTCTGGGATTGCTTTCTCACAGGGAGTCGAGAAAGGATCTCTGGCCGAGGTTGATAACACTACCTACTTTACATTATGTTGACCTCTACTCTTCTATATCCTGCAAGATGCTTGAAGATGCTAGTCTTTGATAGGCTAGGTTTTCCCCTTCTCTTCTGGCATTCTGTAGTTTAGTCCATAGATACAGCCCATTTCCTTTGATACAGATGCATACTTAGTTTAGATCTGATGTAAGTCTTGCGGGTACTTTGGATGAGTACTCACGGCTGCTTTGCTACCTCTTTTCCCCCATACCCGATTGTTGTGACCAGATGGTGGAGCCCAGGATCCAGACGACACCACCGACGACTCCTACTACCCCGAGGGTGCCTACTACTATGTGGAGACCGCCGATGACCAGGAGTAGTTAGGAGGCTCCCAGGCAGGAGGCCTTGCCTTTTCGATCATTGTTGCTTTTGTGCTAGCCTTCTTAAGGCAAACTTGTTTAACTCATGTCTGTACTCAGATATTGTTGCTTTCGCTGACTCTTGTGTTTCGAGCTTATGTATTCGAGCCCTCGAGGCTCCTGGCTTGTAATATAAAGCTTGTTTTATTTTAATTTGTGTCTATAGTTGTGTTGTGATATCTTCCCGTGAGTCCTTGATCTTGATCGTACACATTTGCGTGTATGATTAGTGTACGGTCAAATCGGGGGCGTCACAGTAGTGTCGCGTTAGCAACATCCTGCAGTAGTGAATATATAAGTAGCTTCACCGAGGTCTTTCGTTGAAAAACTCCTTTGAAACACTCCTTTATGCTTTCCAGAAGATTCTACCTCATTTCCGATCAACAATATGTCATTCACATATACTTACCAGAAAGGCTCTAGCGCTCCTCACTCACTTTCTTGTAAATACAGGCTTCTCCAAAAGTCTGTATAAAACCATATGCTTTGATCACACTATCAAAGCGTATATTCCAACTCCGAGAGGCTTGCACTAGTCCATAAATGGATCGCTGGAGCTTGCACACTTTGTTAGCACCTTTAGGATCGACAAAACCTTATGGTTGCATCATATACAACTCTTCTTTAAGATATCCATTAAGGAATGCAATTTTGACATCAATTTGCCAAATTTCATAATCATAAAATGCGGCAATTGCTAACATGATTCAGATAGACTTAAGCATCTCTATATGTGAGAAGGTCTCATTGTAGTCAACACCTTGAACTTGTCGAAAACCTTTCGCAGCATGTCGAGCTTTGTAGACAATAACATCACTGTCATTGTCAGTCTTCTTCTTGAAGATGCATTTATTCTCTATTGCTTGCCGATCATCGGGCAAGTCAACCAAAGTCCACACTTTGTTCTCATACATGGATCCCATCCCAGATTTCATGGCCGCAAGCCATTTTGCGGAATCTTGGCTCATCATCGCTTCCTCATAATTCGTAGGCTCATCATGGTCAAGTAACATGACTTCCAGAACAGGATTTCCGTACCACTCTAGTGTGGATCTGTCACACCCAGATTTTCATGGCACAACACTTAAGATGTTAAGTCATGATAAAATGAGGTTTGAAAAAAAAACTTTTGCATTATTTGACTTTTTATTTGAGTTGGTTTTCTCTCTGTGTTTTCAAGTGCTCTTTAAAGTCAACACAACTCCACCTTCTGTACTTCATCTCCTTGACCCAAACTTCTGCCCAATGATCATGCCATGTGTATAGTGCAATATAGTATTTTCTTACAAAAATAATTTGGCCAAAAAGTATTTTTAAAAATTAGTTTTCCAAAAACCCCTGAGTTGAGGTTTGCACTGCAAGTACTTGATTTGGGGTATGAAAAATATTTCAAAGAGTATATTTGAAACCTATTATACATAGGACTTCCATAAACCACAAAAATATAATTTTAAAAGTTATTTTCCTATTTTATTTAAAAGCTTTTTCTTAAGTCCAGAAATGGTCTTTAATAGGGAAAAATTATTTATTGTTTTAAAAATATTTTACAAAAATCAGGGAAACTTAGTGGGCATATATTTCCCATATATAAGAGTTTTAACACATGGTCATGTTCAAAATATTGGTCAAATCCCTCAAAAACCCTTTCTGGATATTTCAAGCTTTTGAAATATTTACAAAGGAAATATTCTCCAAAAATTCCAAGAAAATTCTAGCATGTCACATATGACATGTTTGATGATCTTGGCAAGTATCATGTGATGGAGAATAGTATAACCCCATGAAATCCCCTCAAAACCATTTATGTCCATTTTGAAGTTTGAGCAACTTTACATTGCCAAACATGTCCAAATGTTCTCAAACCTTGTGAACATGCTCAAATGGTCTAATGGTTCATCTATACCAAATGGCACAAGTTGGAGAAAATGTTATATTGATCAAAGTGCCCCAAAACCCTCTCTGACCAGAATCAAATTTGAACAACTTTGTACTACCAACTTTCTCTCCTTGACCCCAACATTTGTGAGCATGTTCACATGACCAAATGAGGCCACTACACCAAGTGGTTCATCAAGGGGAAGTGATTTTCTCAACTAGATCTACACAAGTTCATTTCTTCTAATTTCTATGGTTTACAAAAGTTGCATTGGCAACTTTGCCCAAATGGACTCAATCTTGGTGGAACATATTATTATCTCATGCTATTTGACCCTGTCAAGCCTCATGACAATAGGAGTTCATCTTCTTGCCCAAACCAGCAACAAACACCTTCTGCCATTTTACTAAAACCCTTGTTTTGACCACTTCCACTCTTCTCCACGGCCTCAACTTTTTACCACAGCCCCTCCTAGTCCCCTTGCACCTCCAGTAGCAATGGCAAATCCATAGCTCAATTATTGGAGGGGTAAAACCCCACTTTCTCTCTCTGGACAGCCCCTTTCCCTCTCTCCCTCAACCTCTCTCCTCTCCTACTGGCTGTCCAGGGCATCCAAGGCCCTCTCCCCTTTGTTTACTCCTCCCTAAACAACCTAGACACAAGTGGCCGCGCCCTACAAGCCAAAGGCATGCCCTGGCATGCAATTGGCGTGCTCCAGAGCGTGCTACAGTGCACACCCGCACTGTAGCCATCCCCAATCCACAGCGTCTGGCCACCTCGGGCCTGGCCCTTGCGCCAGTCGAGGTGCCTCGACGTCCTCATCACGCCACGCCTTTGTCCTCCTCCTCCTTCTCCCTCCTGCTGCCCTTGCTCGCACGCGCGCCGGCCGCCCGAGAGCTCCAATGAGCGGCCTCACACGCGCGGTGCCCCTGGCCCTCCTCCTGCTCTCTTCCTTCACCCGCTCACTCTGGACCAACCCCACGAGCGCCCCAAACACACTCAAACAGGCCCCCATGACCCGCGGCGACGGCAACGAGCTCGCCGGTGCACAAGTCCATGGTGGACCATCGCGCGGCTATATAAGCCCGCCCCGGGCCGCTCCGGTGGCATTCGCCTCCTCCTCACACCCCCAAGAACACGCCCGCACCACCCAAACGTCCTCAAGGGGCTTCTTTGCTCGGGATCGACCGGAGCTCCGCTGCCTCGGGTCGCCGTCGATCCAGAGGTACAGGCCCTCTCCGCCCCCACTCTCGCTCGATCTGGAGCCGCAGGAGCCCACTGATCATTTCCCCTTCCTCTTCCACATCGGTTGCAGGCCGAACGGAGCAGTCTGTCCACCTCCCGAAGCTCCTCCACCGTGCCTCCTCGTCGCCGGCGAGCCAGGCCACCCTGGCGACCAACTCAGGCACCACCCGAACGGCAACACGACAAGGAGTCCAACGGTGCCATCAGCTCACCCCGTCGTGCCCGAAAACGTCGCCGGTCAGCACGCCGACCCTCTGGTCGCGAGGTCAGAGATGACAGGCGGGCCCCGCCTGTCATCCTCATCTCTCTCTCGCCCCCTCTCTATCCCACTGGCAGCTGGGCCCCGCCCATCAGGTTCAAACCTGGCGCGCACGCACATCGGCTCGGCTGGGCCGCGTCGCTGGCTGGGCCGCTGCCCTGCGGCAGTTCTGGCCCAGCAGGCACAGTGCCCCTTCCCCTTTTCCTTTTTCTGTCACTTTTACAATAATTCCACAGGATAAAATATATGTCCAAATAAATTAATTCCAACTCCTAAGTTCCTAAAGTATTGTAGCCTATTTAATGGTGCAACTTTCATTCAAATCCAACAACCTTTTCTTCATTATAAATATGTAAATGTGATTTTAAGCATTTAAATATACCTTTGTAAATCCATTTCTCCTATTCTGCTACTCCAAATCCAAAACTAGGAATTTTCCCCTTCTTAGTTTTCACCCTAGTATTTAACAAAAATGAGTTGACATTTTTCTGAGAACTTTGGTTTTTTCTGTTTTACTATTGCCTTATTTTCTCGTTATTTTCTTGCGGCGAATAGATCTCGTATTTGACGAAGTAGTTGGATAAGAAGAAGGAGAAGGATTTGAAGACTTTGAAGACCAAGGCAAGCAGCCCTTTGACCATGTCTATGAAACCCTTTTTATGCATGTCATATAGCACTTTATTAGTGTTGCATCGGAATCATGATGAGATGGTAACCACTTTGATGGATTGCCTCTATTACTTCCTCGTTGATACTTGCATTGTGCATGACCCTACCTCCTTATGAGGGTTATGCCGGTGGGAGTAGATAGGATGCTAAAGTAGTTGCTACGCAAAAAGGGACGGGAATAAGCATGGTGATGGAGACAAAGTATTTTCCAAAAGACTTTTCGAAAAACCCCATCGGGTGCCACTTATGCCCGGGGGAGATGATGGGTTGGGTAACCACTTGATGACAAAGTGGTGTAACGAGGCAAGTGTGTTTGTTTTTTTTCAAAACGGATTGGTTTAAGTTGCGACCGTTATTCCAACCTTACATGCGCAACCACTCTACCCTTGTATGGGAAAGGGCATTATTGATTACCTAGGCCGGTACTAGCTTGGAGCCCGCATTACTAGTGACGGGAGAGTTGTTGGTGCGCTCTCTCAGGACGGGGTCGTGCCAGGTAGGGCGGCCATGACTGTTTTCATAGGGCACCGGATACACCGTTGTGTCCCCTCTCGGATGTTACGATCTCGAGTGAGTCTCGTATGATGTACATCGTGAGGATACGGAACAACGAGTGGACTCCTTGTTAGTGTCGTCTAGGGAAAGATAGTGATCGGGTGCTTACCCCGGGTATTTGAGGTACCGCGGGTCGTGGATGACACGGAAGTTTCCCGAATCTTGTGGGTAAAGTGTGCAACCTCTGCAGAGTGTAAAACTATTCGAATAGCCGTGTCCACGGTCAAGGATAGTTGGGTAACCGCTCTTGGGCTACGTCCACATGTTACAAACCAGTGTGTGTGTTTGGATAAGTGGGAAGATCTACATGGGTCAAGTCAAAGGACTTGACATGATTGAGTTGGGTTGATGCCCACTCTATTTATGTTGATATCTGTAACCTGTCCTCATGGTTACTTGAATTCTCCTGATGCATGTATTACAAGTTGTTGAGCATGTCATTGCACTCAAAACTAGCTTTCTGCAAAAATTTACCTATATCATGCATTGTTCAATCTTGAACCAAAACATGGGTTGCTTGCGAGTACATTCAAAGTACTCATTGGCTTGCCACTGGTTATTTTATTGGCCAGGCATGAAAGAACAGGATATAATGAAGAGTACCTTGGTGACGAACATGCGAGCTAGGACGCTTCCCAGTCAGAATGCCTGTAGGGTTAAGGCAGATGGCATGGGTCCAAGTCATCGACGAAGATTTCCGCTGCGATGTTACACTCAAGACTCAACCATAATGGTCCTACTTGTGTAATACGGTACGTATGGATGTAAGACTCTTGTTATTCAGCTTCTGTGCGTTCAGTGAGCATTGATCTCTGGGATCACTGTACACGTGCATTCGATGATCACGACTTATGAGTCGGGGTCCCCACAGAGCTGGTATCAGAGCCATCCTGACTGTAGGAAGCCTTAGTTAGCATTGTCGTTAGTTAGGGTAAAACTATTTCCAAAACTACTACTAATCTTCAAAACTATCTATACTTCTCTTCCCTTCTCAGTTTTTCGAAAACTAAGGTATACTTTCCTTATTGATCTCTTCCCCTTCAAAACCTTTGGTCGCTAGAACCCTTATTCCCCTGACCACTGGATTCCTTGTAATCCTCGTGGATAATCTAGAAGGAAGATGCCTTGGCAGACATTCACCCACATCTCCTGAACACAAGATTGGCGACATCACAACAAGACAATACCAACAGAAGATACATCCTCGAGGGATGAGGACCTGAAGACCCAGGAGACGGTGACACCCTTGACACTGCCCCAAGATGATGCAACCTTAGCCTACGACGATCAGGGCATAGGATATGCAAGATCATGATATACATCGCTAATAGGGTAACCTTGTCACTACCGTTGTTGTATCGGCGACCACCGGTGGATGAGAACCTAGCCATTTGGTCCGCCTCACTATAGTGAGCAGGAAAACGGTTCTCTTCATCCCCCGCTCACGGTGACGATATTGTCAACAATGTGTCTGATGGATTGGACCTCTATTATGCCTTGTTAATGTCATTGCATAAAGGATGACCACCTGGAACCGCCGACACCTTAAAAAGGCAAAAGCGATCATCATGATTAAGAGGACAAGAGAAGACCAAGTCAATGCCAGCTACGAGGAGCCACCTTCACCCCATCATCTCATCGGGCGAGAAGTGTTGAAGATTCTTCAGGCCAACCCGGATCATTTCATCAAACAACTACAAAAGACGTAGCGACACCTGAGGAAAAATCCAGAAGACTGCACGAGGCACGAAGTAAAGCACGACTACTTAGTCCAAGAACCCCTAGGGTAGGATGAGTCGTGTACCCCCTATGCGCAGTCGAGTCTATATGATGGTTTGAATAGAACCATGACTGTGTGTTGCTTGTTTTTATTTGTTTGTGTTTTGATATCAGTCGCCCTTTTTGACCTAGGCAACAAGTACGTGACTATATCACCTTACTTATCTTAATGCCTGTGTTTGGCCCTTTCGGCACTTGTTGTTTGCACTTGCACTATAGAACCCCCTTTAGGCATCACCCTCCTCTATGCTACTCTTCCCTCTCATCTCTCTCTCCTTAACTGAAGATCGGCAAGACAAGGTACACCAAGGATTCTACTTCGACAACCAACTAGCAATAAAGACTTTTGCTACAATCTCCACGACCAAGTGCAACCCTGTAAAATTATGTTTAACCCTCAAGATTAGAGACCCATTCCTAGACCATTCAAGACTTCATAAGATACCCCAGCTCGAATCCTTAACCATGTGCTTAACCCACAGAATTGCAAGAGAACCTGTTAAGCCTCCGTAACCTTGCTTATCACTGGGTTCATTATGGAACTAGTGGACATAGTGAACGAGCACATTATCATCCTAAGATAGCACCAAAACTGACGATGCCATAGGGAAGACCAATTTGAGGATATAGGAAGAGAGGACAAATGACTTGATGAGTTTATATCAATGACTTTGAGGAATCATCTGAGACTATTTGGTGGATTATGAGGCTTTCATGTTGGTGGATGAACGTGGCTAGATCATGATTATAGAGTAGCATAGCTTTCTTTACCCCTGGATAAATTGGATTTAGTGGGACAATTAAGACCGCAAGCTGAATTCTTGGAAGTATAAGGATTTGACTTAGCCAGGGGATATTGATAGAAGATAGTTGGCATTACGATAATGACTTGGGGAGACATATAGAAATTCTTGGGCATGAGATTTGGATTTAAGTAGGTGATCCTAGTTGAGTATAGATGATGAGTGAGTCTACATGGTTCGGAGTAAATTGGATTTAAACTGATGATCTCGATCATGATACCATGTTTCTTGGAGGACAATAAACTAGGAGATTGGGTTAATTGTTGGAGTTGATTTAGGGATCTATATAAGCTCGACCTTGGAGTTACTTGACCCCGATAATGGGAAATTGGTGGACTGACTATAGTAAAGATAACCCTTTTCAAGTATATGAGGATTATAGGACATTAGAAGATCATGTGGAACAACATAAACATTGGATTTGTAGAATTAATGGATTATGTAGTGATGGAAGTTAATGGGCTCTTGGAGTTGATTCATAGGAACGAAACAAGATCTTGGAGTGGCTTACGACGTGTTTCCTTAGGATAGAGGTGCTTTATCTTAGACCTTGGAAGAAAAGGCTGAGCACTTGGATTCTCATGTTTAACTCCATCTTGGAAGCTTCTATACCCATGGATTTTTAGGGATAGCCATACATATGAGTTTGGGGATCGTAGACATATATGATTTTGTTAGACCTCCTCTCGGGAGCCATGAGGATATGAATCACATGAGTGATGATTGGAGTTGACCTATATGTAATGATGCTATCAGTGATATGATGTGATTTGTTTAAAGGACTAGATAGAACAATTGGCATCTCAGAAACTTTGCCCAAGGATAAGATGATAAACGTTCACTCGCGCACTAGATCCTTGAAACACTTAAGCCCTACTAAGCTACAACATGGTCGGATCATAACTTTGGGTCTTGACTCTAGATCGAAAACACCTTGGCCCACACTCAACCGTTACCACCACCAATGCCCCAGCCTACCTTATGTACCCCATGAACAGAACCTTCATGGAGTACTTGGTCACGTTGGTTGTCACTTTTACTTGGCGACCTACTCGTCTAACTGAAGATGGAAGAAGAATCGTTCAGCTGGTTAAGGAACATCTGAAGATCACCATGTCAAGGAGGAAGAACTATACCAACCACTACCGTCAAGAAGTGAACTTCCTCGTCGAAGACCGTGCGTATCTGCAAACCACTCCTCTCTAAGGAACCAAGCATTTCCATGACAAGGAGACCCACACCAAGATTCATCAGCCCCCTCCGAGATCACCTCAAGATGAAGAGTAGATGGCTACTAGCTAGAGTTACCACCTGAGTTACCCATTGTGCACAATGCTTTCCATGCATCACAACCCCGAAAGTGTTTCCAACTTCCTAACTTGCCCGATCTCTACGAGGGCATTAACCATCAAGCCATCAACCCCTAGCCCAATCTAATCTACCGCAAGCTACCCATTAGCAACCTAGATCAAGAGGAGTGTCATACACGAAGCCACACCATCAAGTACTTCAAGCTCAAAGGAGCACTACACGGAAGCAGAAGCAACATGAGGACTTGAAGACTACCCCGAATCCAAGTTTCCATACTCCTTTCCGCGCCTAGTTTGGGAATCTCGGGGACGAGATTCTTGTAAGGGGGGTAGGTCTGTCACACCCTGATTTTCATGGCACAACACTTAAGATGATAAGTCATGATAAAATGAGGTTTGAAAAAAAAACTTTTGCATTATTTGACTTTTTATTTGAGTTGGTTTTCTCTCTATGTTTTCAAGTTCTCTTTAAAGTCAACACAACTCCACCTTCTGTACTTCATCTCCTTGACCCAAACTTCTGCCCAATGATCATGCCATGTGTATAGTGCAATATAGTATTTTCTTACAAAAATAATTTGGCCAAAAAGTATTTTCAAAAATTAGTTTTCCAAAAACCCCTGAGTTGAGGTTTGCACTGCAAGTACTTGATTTGGGGTATGAAAAATATTTCAAAGAGTATATTTGAAACCTATTAGATATTGGACTTCCATAAACCACAAAAATATAATTTTAGAAGTTATTTTCCTATTTTATTTAAAAGCTTTTTCTTAAGTCCAGAAATGGTCTTTAATAGGGAAAAATTATTTTATTGTTTTAAAAATATTTTACAAAAATCAGGGAAACTTAGTGGGCATATATTTCCCATATATAAGAGTTTCAACACATGGTCATGTTCAAAATATTGGTCAAATCCCTCAAAACCCTTTCTGGATATTTCAAGCTTTTGAAATATTTACAAAGGAAACATTCTCCAAAAATTCCAAGAAAATTCTAGCATGTCACATATGACATGTTTGATGATCTTGGCAAGTATCATGTGATGGAGAATAGTATAACCCCATGAAATCCCCTCAAAACCATTTCTGTCCATTTTGAAGTTTGAGCAACTTTACATTGCCAAACATGTCCAAATGTTCTCAAACCTTGTGAACATGCTCAAATGGTCTAATGGTTCATCTATATCAAATGGCACAAGTTGGAGAAAATGTTATATTGATCAAAGTGCCCCAAAACCCTCTCTGACCAGAATCAAATTTGAACAACTTTGTACTACCAACTTTCTCTCCTTGACCCCAACATTTGTGAGCATGTTCACATGACCAAATGAGGCCACTACACCAAGTGGTTCATCAAGGGGAAGTGATTTTCTCAACTAGATCTACACAAGTTCATTTCTTCTAATTTCTATGGTTTACAAAAGTTGCATTGGCAACTTTGCCCAAATGGACTCAATCTTGGTGGAACATATTATTATCTCATGCTATTTGACCCTGTCAAGCCTCATGACAATAGGAGTTCATCTTCTTGCCCAAACCAGCAACAAACACCTTCTGCCATTTTACTAAAACCCTTGTTTTGACCACTTCCACTCTTCTCCATGGCCTCAACTTTTTACCACAGCCCCTCCTAGTCCCCTTGCACCTCCAGTAGCAATGGCAAATCCATAGCTCAATTATTGGAGGGGTAAAACCCCACTTTCTCTCTCTGGACAGCCCCTTTCCCTCTCTCCCTCAACCTCTCTCCTCTCCTACTGGCTGTCCAGGGCATCCAAGGCCCTCTCCCCTTTGTTTACTCCTCCCTAAACAACCTAGACACAAGTGGCCGCGCCCTACAAGCCAAAGGCATGCCCTGGCATGCAATTGGCGTGCTCCAGAGCGTGCTACAGTGCACACCCGCACTGTAGCCATCCCCAATCCACAGCGTCTGGCCACCTCGGGCCTGGCCCTTGCGCCAGTCGAGGTGCCTCGACGTCCTCATCACGCCACGCCTTTGTCCCCCTCCTCCTTCTCCCTCCTGCTGCCCTTGCTCGCACGCGCGCCGGCCGCCCGAGAGCTCCAATGAGCGGCCTCACACGCGCGGTGCCCCTGGCCCTCCTCCTGCTCTCTTCCTTCACCCGCTCACTCTGGACCAACCCCACGAGCGCCCCAAACACACTCAAAAGGCCCCCGTGACCCATGGCGATGGCAACGAGCTCGCCGGTGCACAAGTCCATGGTGGACCATCGCGCGGCTATATAAGCCCGCCCCGGGCCACTCTGGTGGCATTAGCCTCCTCCTCACACCCCCAAGAACACGCCCGCACCACCCAAACGTCCTCAAGGGGCTTCTTTGCTTGGGATCGAACGGAGCTCCGCCGCCTCGGGTCGCCGTCGATCCAGAGGTACGGGCCCTCTCCGCCCCCATCTCGCTCGATCTGGAGCCGCAGGAGCCCACTGATCATTTCCCCTCCCTCTTCCGCATCGGTTGCAGGCCGAACGGAGCAGTCTATCCACCTCCCGAAGCTCCTCCGCCATGCCTCCTCGTCGTCGGCGAGCCAGGCCACCCCGGCGACCAACTCCGGCACCACCCGAGCGGCAACACGACAAGGAGTCCAACGGTGCCATCAGCTCACCCCGTCGTGCCCGGAAACATCGCCGGTGAGCACGCCGACCCTATGGTCGCGAGGTCAGAGATGATAGGCGGGCCCCGCCTGTCATCCTCATCTCTCTCTCGCCCCCTCTCTATCCCACTGGCAGCTGGGCCCCGCCCGTCAGGTTCAAACCTGGCGCGCGCGCGTCGGCTCGGCTGGGCCGCGTCGCTGGCTGGGCCGCTGCCCTGCGGCAGTTCTGGCCCAGCAGGCACAGTGCCCCTTCCCCTTTTCCTTTTTCTGTCACTTTTCCAATAATTCCACAGGATAAAATATATGTCCAAATAAATTAATTCCAACTCCTAAGTTCCTAAAGTATTGCAGCCTATTTAATGGTGCAACTTTCATTCAAATCCAACAACCTTTTCTTCACTGTAAATATTTAAATGTGATTTTAAGCATTTAAATATACCTTTGTAAATCCATTTCTCCTATTCTGCTACTCCAAATCCAAAACTAGGAATTTTCCCCTTCTTAGTTTTCACCTTAGTATTTAACAAAAATGAGTTGACATTTTTCTGAGAACTTTGGTTTTTTCTGTTTTACTATTGCCTTATTTTCTCGTTATTTTCTTGTGGCGAATAGATCTCGTATTTGACGAAGTAGTTGGATAAGAAGAAGGAGAAGGACTTGAAGACTTTGAAGACCAAGGCAAGCATCCCTTTGACCATGTCTATGAAACCCTTTTTATGCATGTCATATAGCACTTTATTAGTGTTGCATCGGAATCATGATGAGATGGTAACCACTTTGATGGATTGCCTCTATTACTTCCTCGTTGATACTTGCATTGTGCATGACCCTACCTCCTTATGAGGGTTATGCCGATGGGAGTAGATAGGATGCTAAAGTAGTTGCTACGCAAAAAGGGACGGGAATAAGCATGGTGCTGGAGACAAAGTATTTTCCAAAAGACTTTTCGAAAACCCCCATCGGGTGCCACTTATGCCCGGGGGAGATGATGGGTTGGGTAACCACTTGATGATGAAGTGGTGTACCGAGGCAAGTGTTTTTTTTTAAAACGGATTGGTTTAAGTTGCGACCGTTATTCCAACCTTACATGCGCAATCACTCTACCCTTGTATGGGAAAGGGCATTATTGATTACCTAGGCCGGTACTAGCTTGGAGCCTGCATTACTAGTGACGGGAGAGTTGTTGGTGCGCTCTCTTAGGACGGGGTCGTGCCAGGTAGGGCGGCCATGACTGTTTTCACAGGGCACCGGATACACCGTTGTGTCCCCTCTCGGATGTTACGATCTCGAGTGAGTCTCATATGATGTACATTGTGAGGATACGGAACAACGAGTGGACTCCTTGTTAGTGTCGTCTAGGGAAAGATAGTGATCGGGTGCTTACGCCGGGTATTTGAGGTACCGCGGGTCGTGGATGACATGGAAGTTCCCCGGATCTTGTGGGTAAAGTGTGCAACCTCTACAGAGTGTAAAACTATTTGAATAGCCGTGTCCACGGTCAAGGACAGTCGGGTAACCGCTCTTGGGCTACGTCCACATATTACAAACTAGTGTGTGTGTGTTTGGATAAGTTGGAAGATCTACGTGGGTCAAGTCAAAGGACTTGACATGATTGAGTTGCGTTGATGCCCACTCTATTTATGTTGATATCTGTAACATGTCCTCATGGTTACTTGAATTCTCCTGATGCATGTATTACAAGTTGTTGAGCATGTCATTGCACTCAAAACTAGCTTCTTGCAAAAATTTACCTATATCATGCATTGTTGAATCTTGAACCAAAACATGGGTTGCTTGCGAGTACATTCAAAGTACTCATTGGCTTGCCACTGGTTATTTTATTGGCCAGGCATGAAAGAACAGGATATAATGAAGAGTACCTTGGTGACGAACATGCGAGCTAGGACGCTTCCCAGTCAGAATGCCTGTAGGGTTAAGGCAGATGGCATGGGTCCAAGTCATCAACGAAGATTTCCGCTGCGATGTTACACTCAAGACTCAACCATAATGGTCCTACTTGTGTAATACAGTACGTATGGATGTAAGACTCTTGTTATTCAGCTTCTGTGTGTTCAGTGAGCATTGATCTCTGGGATCACTGTACACGTGCATTAGGTGATCATGACTTATGAGTCGGGGTCCCCACAGGATCGTACTCTGGTTGACCTACGAGGTTCGGTAGTAACTTGATCTGAAGTTTCATGATCATCATCATTAGCCTCCTCACTGATTGGTGTAGGAATCACTGGAACTGATTTCTGTGATGAACTACTTTCCAATTTGGGAGAAGGTACAATTACCTCATCAAGGTCTACTTTCCTCCCACTCACTTCTTTCGAGAGAAACTCCTTCTCTAGAAAGGATCCATTCTTAGCAACAAATATCTTGCCTTTGGATCTGTAATAGAAGGTGTACCCAACAGTCTCCTTTGGGTATCCTATGAAGACACATTTCTCCGATTTGGGTTCGAGCTTATCAGGTTGAAGCTTTTTCACATAAGCACCGCAGCCCCAAACTTTAAGAAACGATAGTGTAGGTTTCTTACCAAACCACAGTTCATATGGCATCATCTCAACGGATTTAGATGGTGCCCTATTTAACGTGAATGTAACCGTCTCTAAAGCATAACCCCAAAAAGATAGCGGTAAATTAGTAAGAGACATCATAGGTCGCACCATATCTAATAAAGTACGGTTACGACGTTCAGACACACCATTACGCTATGGTGTTCCGGGTGGCGTGAGTTGCGAAACTATTCCACATTGTTTCAAATGAAGACCAAAATCATAACTCAAATATTCACCTCCACGATCATATCGTAGAAACTTTATTTTCTTGTTACAATGATTTTCCACTTCACTCTGAAAATTCTTTGAACTTTTCAAATGTTTCAGACTTATGTTTCATCAAGTAGATATACCCATATCTGCTCAAATCATCTGTGAAGGTCAGAAAATAACAATACCTGCCGCGGGCCTCAACACTCATCGGACCACATACATTAGTATGTATTATTTCCAATAAGTCAGTTGCTCGCTGCATTGTTCCGGAGAACGGATTCTTAGTCATCTTGCCCATGAGGCATGGTTCGCAAGCATCAAGTGATTCCAAAAGCCCATCAGCATGGAGTTTCTTCATGCGCTTTACACCAATAGAACTAAATGGTAGTGCCACAAATAAGTTGCACTATCATTATTAACCTTGCATCTTTTGGCTTCAATATTATGAATATGTGTATCACTACACTCGTGATTCAAAAAAATAGACCACTAATCAAGGGTGCATGATCATAAAAGATATTACTCATATAAATAGAACAACCATTATTCTCTGATTTAAATGAATAACCGTCTCGCATCAAACAGGATCCAGATATAATGTTCATGCTCATCGCTAGCACCAAATAACAATTATTTAGGTCTAAAACTAATCCCGATGGCAGATGTAGAGGTAGCGTGCCGACGGCGATCACATCGACTTTGGAACCATTTCCCACGCGTATCGTCACCTCGTCCTTAGCCAATCTTCATTTAATCCGTAGACCCTATTTCGAGTTGCAAATATGAGCAACATAACCAGTATCAAATACATAGGCGCTACTACAAGCATTGGTAAGGTACACATCAATAACATGTATATCAAATATACCTTTCACTTTGACATCCTTCTTATCTGCCAAATACTTGGGGCAGTTCTGCTTCCAGTGACCAGTCCCTTTGCAGTAGATGCACTCAGTTTCAGGCTTAGGTGCAGACTTGGGCTTCTTCCCTTGAGCAGCAACTTGCTTGTCGTTCTTCTTGAAGTTCCCCTTCTTCCCTTTGCCCTATTTCTTGAAACTAGTGGTCTTGTTAACCATCAACACTTGATGCTCCTTCTTGATTTCTACCTCCGCAACCTTTAGCATCGCGAAGAGATCGGGAATTGTCTTGTTCATCCCATGCATATTATAGTTCATCACGAAGCCTTTATAGCTTGGTGGCAGTGTTGAAGAGCTCTGTCAATGACATTATCATCAGGAAGATTAACTCCCAGCTGAGTCAAGTGGTTCTGGTACCCAGACATTCTGAGTATGTGTTCACTAACAGAACTGTTCTCCTCCATTTTGCAGCTGTAGAACTTGTTGGAGACTTCATATATCTCAACTCGGGCATTTGCTTGAAATATTAACTTCAACTCCTGGAACATCTCATATGCTCCATGACGTTCAAAACGTCTTTGAGGTCCCGATTTTAAGTCGTAAAGCATGGCACACTGAACTATCGAGTAGTCATCAGCATTGCTCTGTCAGACGTTCATAACGTTTGGAGTTGCTCCTGCAGCGGGTCTTGCACCTAGCGGTGCTTCCAGGACGTAATTCTTCTGTGCAGCAATGAGGATAATCCTCAAGTTACGGACCCAGTCCGTGTAGTTGCTACCATCATCTTTCAACTTATCTTTCTCTAGGAACGCATTAAAATTCCAGGGAACGGTAGCACGGGCCATTGATCTACAACAACATAGATATGCAAAAAACTATCAGGTACTAAGTTCATGATAAATTAAAGTTCAATTAATCATATTACTTAAGAACTCCCACTTAGATAGACATCCCTCTAGTCATCTAAATGATCACGTGATCCATATCAACTAAACCATGTCCGATCATCACATGAGATGGAGTAGTTTTCAATGGTGAACATCACTATGTTGATCATATCTACTATATGATTCACGTTTGACCTTTTGGTCTCGGTGTTCCGAGGCCATATGTGCATATGCTAGGCTCGTCAAGTTTAACCCGCGTATTCTGCACGTGCAAAACTGGCTTGCACACGTTGTATGTGAATGTAGAGCTTATCACACCCGATCATCACGTGGTGTCTCGGCACGACGAACTGTAGCAATGGTGCATACTCAGGGAGAACACTTGTACCTTGAAATTTAGTGAGGGATCATCTTATAATGCTACCGCCGTACTAAGCAAAATAAGATGCATAAAGGATAAACATCACATGCAATCAAAATATGTGACATGATATGGACATCATCATCTTGTGCCTTTGATCTCCATCTCCAAAGCACCATCATGATCTCCATCGTCACCGGCTTGACACCTTGATCTCCATCGTAGCATCGTTGTCGTCTCGCCAACTATTGCTTCTACAACTATCGCTACCGCTTAGTGATAAAGTAAAGCAATTACATGGTAAATTTCATACAATAAAGTGACAACCATAAGGCTCCTGCTAGTTGCCGATGACTTTTACAAAACATGATCATCTCATACAACAATTTATATCTCATCACGTCTTGATCATATCACATCACAACATGCCCTGCAAAAACAAGTTAGACGTCCTCTACTTTGTTGTTGCAAGTTTTACGTGGCTGCTACGGGCTTCTAGCAAGAACCGTTCTTACCTACGCATCAAAACCACAACGATTTTTTTCAAGTGTGTTGTTTTAACCTTCAACAAGGACTGGTCATAGTCAAACTCGATTCAATGAAAGTTGGAGAAACAGACACCCGCTAGCCACCTATGTGCGAAGCACGCCGGTAGAACCAATCTCATGAACGCGGTCATGTAATGTCGGTCCGGGCCACTTCATCCAACAATACCGCTGAATCAAAGTAATACATTGGTGGTAAGCAGTATGACTATCATCGCCCACAACTCAATGTGTTCTACTCGTGCATATATCATCTACGCATAGACTTGGCTCAGATGCCACTGTTGGGTAACGTAGTGCTTCAAAAAAATTCCTATGATCACACAAGATCTATCTAGGAGATGCATAGCAATGCGAGGGGAGAGTGTGTCCACGTACCCTCGTATATCGAAAGCGGAAGCGTTTAGTAACACGGTTGATGTAGTCGAACGTCTTCACGATCCAACCGATCCAAGTACCGAACGTACGATACCTCCGTGTTCAGCACACATTCAGCATGATGATGTCCCTCGAGCTCTTGATCCAGTAGAGGGTCGAGGGATATTTTCGTCAGCACGACGGTGTGGTGACGGTGTTGATCATGTGATCCGCACAGGGCTTCACCTAAGCACTACTACAATATGACCGAGGTGGTAAACTGTGGAGGGGGGCACCACACACTACTAAGACCATTGATGTTGTGCCTTT
>NC_041380.1:165506386-165553461 GCF_002162155.2 Triticum dicoccoides | reverse complement strand
ATAAAAGGGGGGAGGAGGTGGTGGTGGACGGCCGAGGGGGGCACGCCAGGGGGGTCCTGCTAGGACTCTGTTCCTAGTAGGATTCCGCCCCCTCCTTCCATCTAACGGAGAGGGGAAAGGGGAAAGGAGGGAGAGGGAGAAGGAAAGGGAGGCCGCGCCCCCACCCCTTGTCCAATTCGGATTGGGCTTGGGGGCGCCACCTCATGTGGCAGCCTACCTCTCTCCACTATGGCCCAATAGGCCCATTAACTTTCCCGGGGGTTCCGGTAACCTCCCGGTACTCCAAAAAATCCCCGATCTTCTTCGGAACCATTCCGGTGTCCGTATATAGCCTTCCAATATATGAATCTTTACCTCTCAACCATTTTGAGACTCCTCGTCATGTCCGTGATCTCATCCAGGAATCCGAACAAACTTCAGTCATCAAAACACATAACTCATAATATAAATCGTCATCGAACGTTAAGCGTGCGAACCATACAGGTTCGAGAACTATGTAGACATGACCGAGACACATCTCTAGTTAATAACTAATAACGGAACCTGGATGCTCATATTGGCTCCTACATATTCTACGAAGATCTTTATCGGTCAAACCGCATAACAACATACGTCATTCCCTTTGTCATCGGTATGTTACTTGCCCGAGATTTGATCGTCGGTATTATCATACCTAGTTCAATATCGTTACCGGCAAGTCTATTTACTCCTTCCTTAATGCATCATCCCATAACTAACTCATTAGTCACATTGCTTGCAAGGCTTATAGTGATGTGCATTACCGAGAGGGCCCAGAGATACCTCTCTGATACACAGAGTGACAAATCCTAATCTCGATCTATGCCAACTCAACAAACACCTTCGGAGACACCTGTAGAGAATCTTTATAATCACCCAGTTACGTTGTGACGTTTGATAGCACACAAAGTGTTCCTCCGGTATTCGGGAGTTGCATAATCTCATAGTTAGAGGAATATGTGTAAGTCACGAAGAAAGCAATAGCAATAAAACTAAACGATCATTACGTTAAGCTAACGGATGGGTCTTGTCCATCACATCATTCTCTAATGTTGTGACCCGTTGATCAAATGACAACACATGTCTATGGTCAGGAAACTTAACCATCTTTGATTAACGAGCTAATCAAGTAGAGGCATACTAGGGACACTTTATTTGTCTATGTGTTCACACATGTACTAAGTTTCCGGTTAATACAATTCTAGCATGAATAATAAACATTTATCATGATATAAGGAAATATAAATAAGAATTTTATTATTGCCTCTAGGGCATATTTCCTTCAATATCAAGTGCATATCAGGATGTTCAGTTCCATCTCCTGCATAAGTATTAGCTAGCAGTTGTTCTATCATACCTGAAGGAATTTCATAACCAATATTTTCAGTAGGTGCAGTAGGTTGAGGGGCAACAAATTGTGGTTCCGGTCGAGGTGAAGATACCCCGAACAAACCCATCAAAGGATGGTTCTCCATAGTAACAAGTGATAATAAATTTCAGCACGTAGTAATAATTTTTCCTTACCAATTTCCAGTTAGCAAGAGCGCTTCACTCCCCGACAACGGTGCCAGGAAAGAGCCTTGATGACCCACAAGTATAGGGGATCAATCGTAGTCCTTTCGATAAGTAGGAGTGTCGAACCCAACGAGGAGCAGAAGGAAATAACAAGTGGTTTTCAGCAAGGTAATCTCTGCAAGCAATGAAATTATCGGTAACGAGTAGTTTGATAGCAAGGTAATTTGTAACGAGCAAGTTACTTTCATCATAATAAGCGAAGCATTCTTGAGGGTCTTTTATAATAAGGTAGTAACGTAGCCCAATCCTTTTGTGGCAAAGGACGGACCAAAACAATCTTTTATAATAAGTGAAACGTTCTTGAGGGTACACGAAAATTTCATCTAGTCACTTTCATCATGTTGGTTCGATTTTGTTCGCTACTTTGATAATTTGATATGTGGGTGGACCGGTGCTTAGGTGCTATTCTTACTTGAACAACATCCTACTTATGATTAACCCCCTCGCAAGCATCCGCAACTACGAGAAAAGTATTAAGATAAAATCTAATCATAGCATTAAACTTTTGGATCCAAATCAGTCCCTTACGAAATAGCACATAAACTAGGGTACAAGCTTTTGTCACTCTAGCAACCCATCATCTAATAACTACTCCACAATGCATTCTCTTAGGCCCAAATATGGTGAAGTGCCATGTAGTCGATGTTCACACAACACAACTAAGGGAATCACAACATACATATCATCAAAATGTCGAACACATATCAAGTTCACATGATTACTTGCAACAAGATTTCTCTCGTGACCTCAAGAACAAAAGTAACTACTCACAAATGATAATCATGCTCAAGATCAAAGGGGTATTAAATAGCACAATGGATTTGAACATATAATCTTGCACCAAATAAACCATATAGTAATCAACTACAAGATGTAATCAACACTACTAGTCACCCACAGGTACCAATCTGAGGTTCCGGTACAAAGATTGAACACAAGAGATGAACTAGGGTTTGAGAGGAGATGGTGCTGTTGAATATGTTGATGAAGATTAGCCTCCCAAAGATGTGAGGGTTGTTGGTGATGATGATGACGATGATTTCCCCTCCGGGAGGGAAGTTCCCCCGGCAGAATCGTTCTGCCGGAGGGCAAAAGTGCTCCTGCCCAAGTTCTGCCTCGAGATGGCGGCGCTCCATCCCGAAAGTCCCCCCCTATTTTTTCTAGGTCAAAATGACTTATATACCAGAAGAGGGGCACCGGAGGTGGGCCGAGGAGGGCACAACCCACCAGGGCCCGCCTGGGCTGCCTGGCGCGCCCAGGTGGGTTGTGCCCGCCTGGTGGGCCCCCTTTGGTAGTTATTTGCTCCAATATTCCTCATATATTCCAACACAATTCTCCGTAAATTTTCATCTCATTTGGAGATGTGCAGAATAGGTGACTCTGACATAGCTTTTTCAGGTCCAGAATTCCAGATGTCGGCATTCTTCCTCTTTGTGTAAACCTTGCATATTAAGAGAGAAAAGGCATTAGAATGACTCCATAAAGCATTATTATGCATAAAAACATTATAAATAACAGTAAGAAAACATGATGCAAAATGGATGTATCAGCATGCATCTAGTATATCAAATTAACAAGAACGGAGTAACGCATTAAGAAAACATGATGTAGAGGGATAAATCCAAACAATATGGTAAAAACCCCATCTTTTTATCGTTAATCCTTACGCTTTAGGGCCGAACTAAAACCTTTTACTTGTGCTCTCCATTCATACTACCTTGATTCTCCATCCTTGTACACCCAAGTATTATATTTAATCCTCTTGCAAAAGCTTAAATAGTAAATATCTTTTGCACCGAAAGACAAGTTTACAATCCGCTTGGACCATTACATTTGTCCTGATGAGATCTATGAAATAAGATTAATATTGAGTGCATATTTTGATAAGTACTTTTCACTTTAAAATATGGTGAAACCAAAGTAAACTTCATTGGAACCATGACCGAGACAATTTATTGTGTAGATATGTTTAAAGAAACAAGAAACATTATGTTTTAAAAGTGCACACCAATGTTTCCTTGTGTTTCAATGTGCTTCAACCAATTTTGTTGGGTTTCACTGTGTTTTAGAGTAACATTTCATTGCGTTTTATAATATTTTACCCGGTTCCGCTGCGTGCCACAATTTTTCATTGTGTTTTCGTTCGCTTCAAACATGTATTAGGCATAGTTGATTTTCTTTTATAAAACAAGAATAAATTGTATGCATTTTCTTTAGGTATCGTCGTGTTTTAGAGTCAATGTAAATGTTTCACTTTGTGTCACTATGCTACCTTGTTTGTACATTATTATGACGTGCACCATAACGTTTATAGCATTCCAACGAATTTTGTTGGGTTTTATCATATTTTAGATTGAATTATAATGATCCATTTGCATGTGTGTCACCTTAACTTTTACCCTATCCTGATGTGCACCTCAAACGTTTTCGTTGCTTTTTGCGGGCGTCAGACCAATTTTGTTGGGTCTTGTCGTGTTTTGGAGCGCATATTTCATACAAGTCTAATTATGTTTTAGTACGTATCAAAATTCAAATTTGCCAAAACACATTGTATATCGTCCCAGGTAGAAATCAAAAGTGGACGTGAGATGCATGGACGCTATTTGCTCATTTCGGCCAAGCAGAGCAGAGGTCGTATGATTCTTTTAGGAAACGGAGGTTTCCAGTGAGATCCTTGCAAATTCCAAAGAGACCTTCTTTGCTTATTCTATGCCGGTGACTATCGTCGACAGCTCCTCTCCGTTTTACTACCGCGCAAGCAAACTTTTGTACTCCAGTACGATCGTATCGTATCCTATCCCACCAAGTGCCCGATCGTTGGCGCCATCATTTGATTTCCACGCAAATAATATATCGCGTAGCCACTCCATCAAACTTCTGGTGCTACTGCGGCAGTGACGCCGGCCTCCACGTCCTTGCTGCTGCTGCCGGAGCGGCTGTCGTCGTCCTTGCCACTCTCCTGCAGCTCCATGATAGGCTTCATCTTGCGGTCCGTGATGGCGATGGCGATGTCGTTGGGGAAAAGGTCGTGGAACACCAAGGCGTGCACCATGGTGGTGGCCAAGAGGCCCGTCACGGCGAGCGTGGCCAGCAGCGACAGCCCCACGCACAGCGCCTTGGTGAAGGCGTTGTCCACCACGGTGGCGTACCGGATGGACGCGATGGCCGCGCCGGTCATCGGGAACGTGTAAGCCCACCACGACAACGAGAACCTGAACCCTCTGAAGAAGTTGATCCGGACGGCCAGCGACGCGTAGAGGAACATGGCGATGAAGTAGGCGAGCTTGGCCCCCACGCCGAACTCGTCCACGATCTTGGCCCACGCCATGGACGCCACGCTCGGCGCCGCCACGAAGAGGAAGAAGACCGGGTGCAGGTCCTTGGGCAGCGTCGCGTTGGTGGGCAGCCGCTGGTACAGCGTCACGAACAGCACGGTGTAGTGCGCCACCCCGACGCCGAAGAAGAAGATGGGACCTTCCTTGAGCCCCATGGACGCGCCCATCAGCGCGCCCACGAAGTTGCCCACCACGGACAGGTGGTTGGACGGGTTGGCCACCTTGGACAGCCGCCTCTGCCCGCCGGACATCCACTGCCCGTAGATCTTGAGCTCCAGGCACAGAAACGGAGACATGAGCGCGTACCAGAGCCAGGTAGGCAGCTGGGTGGCCACGGAGGGGGGCACGCCCATGGCCAGGAACAGACACGCGATCCACGGCGCGAAGAAGAAGTTGACACGGATGGGGTGGTAGTACTCGCGACGGACGGCCTCGAAGAAGAAGACGATCTTGAATGCGTACGCGGCCGTGATGATGGACATGAGCCCCACGGAGATGAACCAAAGAACCAGGTTCACCTTGGGGTTCACGTGCAGGAACTCGGTCGGCGCCGCCGTCGCGATCGTCTTGTACAGGATCGCCTGGCTGCTGACCCCGAGGCACATACCGAATGCCGAGATGGGGAACCGGAGCAGGAACGGCCACTTCTTGTCCGCCGGCAGCGCCAGCTCCTCCGACGACTGAAGCAATCGATCGCACAAGTTTCAGAATCTTGAGACTCGAATGGGAGGGCAATGTGCATGATAATGTGATCGACCGATCGAAGAAGAAGAAGAAGAAGTAGTGGTACCTTGAGTTTGTCCAGCTCGGGTCCCTCCAGTGCGGCGAAGAAGCGATCAACGTTGTCGCCACTCACGGCTTCTCCCTGTCCCTGGGCGAACTCCTCCTCTTCGGGGGTGCTAACCGGCAGGCCGCCGCCGGCCAGATGGGTGATCTGCCGCTCCAGCTTCCCGGAAAACGTCTTGAACGAGTCGTAGCGCTTGTCCCGGTTCATCGTCCTGCCGCCCCGGCTACCCATCCGTCTCACGCCGTGGGTGGGCACCCCGCCGGGGTTCGGCTGCGACCGGAACATCACCCTGTGCGGCTGCGCGAACCTCACGTTCTGCGCCGGCTCCTGCGCCGCGTTGGACATGGCCTGCTTCCGCTCGTGCAAGTCGCCGCCGGGCGCCAAGAGGGGCTCGCCAAAGCCGGTCGGCGACGATGGCAGGCTGATCGACACGAGGTGCCCCGAGCGCTGCCCCGGCGGGTTGAACGGCGAGTCGAAAGCTGGGATCACCGCCTCGCTGCGCGGGGCCACGCGCTCCGGCGGGCGCATCTGCATCAAATTGAAATACATAGGCGATCGATCATGTCCAAGCTCCATTTCTTCTCAGGCGTGCCGTGATCCGTACGAGGGAGCGGAGCGGAAGACTGACTCACCCGGGCGGGGCGGCCCGTGTCGGGGTGAAGCACCGGTCTGGGGCTCTGCATCGGGGTGGTGGTGTCGAAGCCGTCGAGATGGGAAACCTCGACGTTGGCGAGGAGGGACGGCACCTCGCCGGTCTTGCTGCTTGTGTTGGCTTCCATGGCTCGCTCAGACGGCACCTGCACAGAGCGAGTGTGAGAACTAAGTGGAGTACAACTATACATCATCCAAGTCACCATCCTAACTTTCAAGTGCAAATCGATGTCTTTCTGCAAACTTAGTAGTGCCAAAGCCAAACTGTCCATGTCGCGCTGGACCAGCAGGCGATCAGCAGATTTGGCTTTATATTTCACCTTTGTGTATCTTAATAACGAAATGAAATCGGTAGAGCTTCTCTGCCTTGCCTAAAAATCCCAAAGAAAGAGTTGCATCCAAGTTGTTGAGTAACTCTGGGCGTTGTTAGGCTAGGCGGGCGGACAGGCATGGAAGTACGTACTCAGAGCATCAGCGTCAGAAGCACAAAACCCTTTTGATGAAGAGGGAGGAAAAACCTAGGAAGGCAGGCAGGGAACACAATGCAAGGTGGTGGACAAAGCATGTGCAAGTGCAAGCGGCGATTTGTGTTTGGCTTTTAAATAGGCAGATGCGCCGTTCGTATATGGTGATTAGTCGATGACTGGCTGGTTCGTTGGCTTGGCACTGGCCCCATCAGTGCGTGACACATCGCGTGGACACATCCTAGCTAGGACTAGGAGCTGTATGTTGTAAAAGCTATAAGATGGCTAAATATTATGTTGTATTAATCTGACCCGTGTAGGGGTATATATAGAGGTACAATGGAGGGAGAGAGACTTGGAGTAAAGGACAAGTTAAATCTATCCTATTTCTATCTCTTATCTCTATCTTAAACGTAAATATACTTCTAACATATGTGTCATCCTCGGAAAAAAAAAGAGGAGCTGGATGTATGCGTCCTTCTGGCTGGGCACTACGCGTCACCACCTGACAGTTGTGGATGCTACTGAAACAAACAGGTTGTGAGAGCAAGCTGTATACTACTAGCAGTGAATACTACTCCACGACGCTACACGAGAGCTTCACACAAGTCTGTTTGTTTTTTCTACTGACAGATCTTGGCAGCTCTCCGAAACGAGGCACCCAAAGTGTGGTGAGCAGTGCTGCACTTGCACATTTACAGGAGTTTCAGTAACGTGCGTTTGGGGGTGGCGGCCTAATTCAAGGAAGTTGGTTATTTTTTTTTCTCGAATATGCACGAGTGTGCATATTATATATTATAGAAGAAAGGCAAAGAGTGCCTCCACCATAGTTCCAAGGTTCATATTACAACACTCCTAATCCTCACTACTAGCCCACCGTTCAAGCCGAAGGAAGAAAGGGTCCATGTCTCTCTTAAACTTGCCGGCAATAGACCACATTCTTCCTTCCGACCTTACTCTACCTAGTAAAACACCTAACGAAGGTGATGCCCCATCAAACACAATAGCATTGCGATGCTTCCACAACTCCCACAAAGTCAGCAAGAAAACCGTATGAAGATCCTTCTTGTGCCATCCGTTAGTCCCATGCTTCTCCGCAAGCCAGATGGCTAAGGAATCGTGTGCAGTCGGAGTCCAGTCCAGCATGCCCAGCGCCTCACATACTGCAGCCCACGCTGACCTGGCAAAGACGCACGTCAGTAGCACATGATCAATCGTTTCGTCCTCCTGGTCGCATAAGGGGCATGCATCCTGGTGTGGGAGGCCTCTCCTCGCCAGTCTGTCAGAGGTCCAACACCTGTTTCTTAAGGCAAGCCAAGCAAAAAACTTGCAGGTAGCTGGGGCGTGAGACTTCCAGGTCAGCTCTGCCATAGGCTCAACCGCCCGTCCCCAAAATTTTGCCGCGTAGGCCGAGCGCACCGAGAAACGGCCGTTGGTCTCCCATGACCAACCGACCAAGTCCGGCCCATCCGCCTGCTGCTCCCACGTGCTTACTTTGATCCAAAGCTGTAAGTACTCCTGCAATGCTCCCTCACCAATATTCGGGCCAACCTCCGATGCCCAAGACCCATTTTTCACAGCCTGGGCGACTGATCTCGTCAATCTGGTCCGCCTTGGGATCATACCATATATTGTTGGAGCAATCTCTTGTATCCGCATACCATCTAGCCAACGATCCTCCCAAAAAAGTGTATGGAGACCACAGTTTGCTTCACTCCTCATAGCCGCCTGGACAAGTAACTTAGCTTCTTTGGGGATCTTGATCTTGAACTCGCTCCAAGGTCTACTCGTGTCCACTCTTGTGAGCCATGCCCACCTGGCTTGCATGGCCACATTCAGCCATCTAAGGTTAGGTATCCCTAAGCCACCAGCCCACTTCGGCACACACACCGAATCCCAAGCAACCGCACAGTTCCCTCCGTTAGCTTCCGCTCTTCTGCACCATAGGAAGCCTCTACACACTTTGTTCATTGCCGCAATCGTCTTCTTTGGTAAGTCGAGCGCCATCATGGCGTGGATGGGCATGGCACAGAGCACAGACTTCACTAATGTAAGCCGCCCACTCTTCGGCATTAGAGCCGCTTTCCACTTAGGCAGACAATTTGCCATCTGATCAACTAGAAACTGCATTTGTGCCGCGGACTGCTTCCTCAAGGTCAGCGGCAGCCCAAGGTACTTAATTGGAAAAGCCCCTCTCGGGCATCCCAGCCGATGACACACCGTACCTGCCTCCTGATTATTGCATCTTATCGGTAGGGCCACCGATTTGCCCATGTTTATCCTCAAGCCCGAAGCCTCTCCAAACATTTCCAGAATGTTCTTGCATATGTCTAGCTCCGTGGACTTGGGCTTGATGAACACCACCACATCATCAGCAAATATAGACAAGCGCTGCCTCATACCTGTATGTGCCAAGGGCTCCAACACACCACTAGTCGTGGCCCTCTGAAACAACCTCTGCAACGGTTCCATAGTAAGAATGAATAGCATCGGCGATATCGGATCCCCTTGTCGCAGCCCCTTGCAGTTATAGATGGTGTCGCCGGGGTCTCCATTTACCATGACTTTGGTGGTGGATGTTGAAAGGATTCCACAGATCCAGGATCTCCACCGAGGGCCAAACCCCATTTGTTGCATCACCTCAAGCAAGAACGGCCACTGCACCGAATCGAAGGCCTTCGAAATATCTAACTTTAGAAGCACCGAGGGCATCCTCAGGGCATTCAGCCTTCGGGCCATACTTTGAACCAACATGAAGTTGTCATGCAGCGATCGACCTTTCACAAAAGCGCTCTGGTGGTTTCCAACCAACTGCGGAAGGTGCACCACCAAGCGACAAGCAAGCACCTTCTCAAAAATTTTGATAGCCCCATGCACGAGGTTGATCGGCCTGAAGTCACCCACGTCCAAAGCACCATCCATCTTAGGCAATAATGTCACCAAAGATTTGTTGATAGCCGCCAATCCCCTCATGTCTCCATTGTAGAAGCAATCCATGGCCTTCATGAAATCTACCTTAATAATGTTCCAACACTTTGCATAGAACCGCCCGTGAACCCATCCGGCCCTGGCGCCCTATCCGGGGGCATATCCTTAATCACGTTTTCCACTTCCTCCATAGTGAAAGCCACCTCCAACTGTGATAGGTCCAGATGCGGCAGGTCTAGCCCCTGTAGGTTTAGTGTGTAACTCCGCGGCTCCACGGTGCCGAAAGCCCTGCCGTAGTACGCATCCATCGCGGACGCCACCTCTTCCTGCCCTGAGTGAATAGCCCCATTGTATTTCACCGATTTGAGTACATTCTTCCGCTGCCTGTGACTAGCTTGTTGATGGAAAAGCCTCGTGCTCCCATCCCCTTCTCGGAGCTGCAGTAGCCTGGAGTGTTGTCTTGCGATAGTTCTCTCCAGTGAGCATAGCCCTAACAACTTCCTCTTTAAGCGTCGCCTCAAATCCCTCTCTGCGTCTGCTAGCTGTCTTGATTCCATGGCAACGTCTAGCTGCTTTATCACCTCCAATGCAATGGATATCTGTAACTTTACATTACCAATCCAACGGTTGCTCCACTTCTGAAGACTAACCGCCGTGGCCTGCAGCTTGTTCTGGAGCGTAAGATAGTCGTTCGAGGCCACAGGGGTGGAGTCCCAAGCCGCCTGTACTGTTTCCATGAATCCCTCCGCCTTGACCCAGAACACCTCAAACTTGAACCTTTTCCTCGTCATAATCTCCAAGTTCATATCGAGAAGCAGTGGGCAGTGATCCGATACTGCCGTACCCAGCGCAGAAAGGAAACATGATGGGAATGCTTCATCCCATTCATTGGAGACAAAGACATGATCGATTTTCTCTAGTGTTGCGTTCTGCCTCTCGTTGGACCAAGTGTATCGTCGCCCATTCAGGTATAACTCCTTCAGTTCTAGCATGTTCAGCTTAGATCTGAACCGCCTTAACATCCTCCGATTAATCAAATCATTGTTCTTGTCCTCCTGCCCAGCTATGAGATTAAAGTCTCCAGCAACTAGCCAAGGCCCCGCGTGCAGGTCCCGTATATCCACCAGGTCTTGTAGGAACTCAAGTTTGTCGGCCTCCTCCTGGGGGCCGTAGACACATGTCAACCACCAGGCTTGTTCATCCTCCAGACACTTGACCAGTGCCGTCAACGTATGATTTGTGTAGTGTGGGTTGGACAAGTGAGTAATAGATTCATCCCACGCCACCAAGATCCCACCACGTGTTCCCAATGCCGGTAAGTAGAAGAACTTCTCATATTTATTACCAAGGCATTGGCGCACAATGCTTGCAGATACATCATGCAATTTCGTCTCTTGTAGACATACAATGGTCGGATTAGCGGATGTCACCACCTGAAATAGAGCGTTCCTCCTCGCCGGAGCATTAAGCCCACGGACATTCCACACCAACATCTTAAGGGGTTGTGCATTCATTTGCGATGCCCACAACGACCCCGCGTAGCAGAACGGGTCACTAGGCCACAGCCGGCCCGTCGATCCATGGTTCCTGGGGTGATTCCCATCCAAACAAGGCCAGCACAGCCGCAATGTGCGCGTCCGAGAGCGGGCGTGAGAAAAGGTCAACGTACATCCGAAGGGCATCCTCCGAAATAGCCTCTCCCTCATGTGCCAAGCACAACTTCCTGATGAGCACTTGTTGCGGCTTAGATGCCGCATGTTTGGCAATCCTGGCACTCCTCCTGGGCGTGACTTCGATCCTCTGCTTCTTCCTTGCCTGACGGCAGGTGTGGGCAACATTCCTTCTATTCGGCCTGGGCAAGATCGGAGACAAGGGTTGGCGAACACCAGCACAAAATGCCCCCACGTCTACGTGAAACTCGTCCCCCACCCCTGCCTGCATGGGAGCGGCGCTGCATGGCCTCGAATCCAACGCATGGCCAAGCTCCTCCTCGGGTGGGTCCTTATCCACCCCATTGGCCGGACAGTGTGGCCTGCATGCCAGTTGGTTGGCCATATGGCCCACCTCGTCCTCTGGCTGGCCCGCGTCAGGCGCCTGCCCAACCATACCCGGCCTCGGGTCCTGCAGCGGGCTTGTATCCCCCGAGGAGAGGCTGACCTGGAAAGTGTCCCAGGGCTCCACCTGCATGGCGCAATCCTCCACATCCTGTTGCAATGACAGGAGTTCCTGATTTTCCCCAGTCCCGAAGCTTGCCAAATCTTCGTCCGTCATATCCTGCAGGAGGAAGGGGATTTGAACCAATCCGATCTGCACAGATCCATGCATATTCGGGCCTCCAATGGGCACCCGGACCGAGGCAGCGGCCCCACTCCCCTACGTCCTAGCAGCTTCGTCCACCTCCTTCTGTCGCCACCTGATTAGCTGCACCGATGGTGGTGAGCACGCAGTCTTCGTGGACCCCATCGCTATCGGGGCCGGGCAGGACGCCTCACGTGACAGGGAACAGCTGGCCCCCAACGCGCCGGGCCCCAAGATTGGCTGAACGACCGGGCCCGTGGGGATACGCATGGCGTCAGCCACGCGGCTGTTGCTGACCAACCCGTCATCCATCCGCATCGTTTGACCGCGGTTGCGCGCACCCCTCGTCGGCAACGCCGCCCGCCGCCGTAGACGATCCGGCCGTGCTCGCCGAATCACCACCATGGCCGCCCGTACGCCGAGCGCGACCACCCTGTCCACCTTGACCACCATGGTCACCAGGCGCTAGATCGTCATTCCCAGTGGGTGGCGATGGAGGCGGAGGCGGCGCCGTCCGCCCCTCCATAGCCTCGTCGTCCACCAACGGGTCCGCCAATACCTCGATGTCGATAGGATACGAGAGTGCCGTAGTGCACCGTCCCACAGTCAGTCGTCGTCCTTCCTCCATGGCCCAAAGTGTTCGCCGGGGTTCGTCGATGAAGAGCAAACGCCGCCTCGGAATCCGCTGCGGACGGTCTGTGCGCAGCCAGACCCGGAAGTCCGCCATGTCCGCACGACTGGCGGTGTCTTCGTCCACCCCCACAACGTAGCCTAAGCCACGCAAGACCACGATCGCCGTCCTCTGGCTCCAGGCGTGTGCCGGCACCCCTCGCAGAGAGATCGGGACGAGGAAGGGCAGGGATGCCGCCGTGGCCTGCGACTGGCGAATCCAGGGCCGCAAGGAGAGCTCGAACCATGAGGAACTCGCCCGGCCTTCACGCACCATCCGATCCCGGAGATCACCGTCCTGGCAGAGCACCAAGAAATCCTCCGGATAGTAACGTCGAATGGACATTTCCGTCGGGCCGACGCCGAATGCCGCATGCAGAGCACGCGCCGCCGAGTCCACGTCCACCGAAGGCCTGGTGCCGGTCACAGTGACAAGCACAGCTCGCGCCAGCTCCGCCTCCAGCCGCCGCGTGTCTTCCGCCGCCTCCAAGAAGCAGACCTCCATCTGCTCCGGCTCCGGACGAGGCGGCGTGACCTCCAGGGAGCCGAAAGGTGCCGTGAATTCCGGCGAAGCCCGTCTCGCCGACGATGCCACAGGAGGCCCTTGCACCACATGGCTCCAGAAGCGCACCGCGCCCGGCGGAGGTGGCCCCGGCGGCGGAGGAGGTAAGACCGAGGGCGAGCGATGCGGCGAGGCCGGCGGCGAGGGCGCATCCACAGCAGCCCGAAGACGGAGCGCCGGAGGCAGGCGCGGCTGCTGCTCCATCGGAGACGGACTGCGCGGCCGAGTGCACCCGCGCGAGGTATGGCCGGCACCGCGGCAACGGACGCAGAACGTGGGGTTGGTGCACTCCCTGGAGATATGGCCCTCGCTGCCACAGTTATAGCAGCAGCCATACAGCTCCGCCGGCAGCTTGAAGGTAGGCAGCGGGCGGGCAGCAGTGAGCACGCGCGGCTCACCAGCCGGGCGGCGACGCCTCGGACGCGAGACGCGGACAGGCGGGGCACACGGGCGGCGGCCCACCTTGGTCTGCCAGGCCCCAACCCCGGACAAAGGAGCCGGAGCGCGCGAGGAGCCAGCCCCGCCCTGGACCACCGGGCCGAAGGGAGTGCCCAAGATCTCCGGGACGACGACCATGGACCTGAGCCGCGGCCGCAGCTGCGCCGGAGGAGGGGAGATCCGCGCGGAAGGCACGCGGGGTGGGGAGGGCATAGGAGCCCGGGGCGGAGAGGGGGAAGCCGCCGACCCGGACGAGAACGACCCCGAGAGAGAGACCTTAGAGGCCATGGCGCTGCGGGAGGGTGGGCGCCGCCTCCAGGGTGGAGCGCGACGCTTGTGGTGGCCGCCGGCGCCGGAGTGACGGCCGGCGCGGAGCGCAGGAGCGCAGGGGAGGAGCGCAGCGCAGGGGACTGTTGATCGTTTTTGTCTCGAAGTTGGTTATTTCATTTTCCTCATTCTCGCTCCTCCTTGTAAGGAGACTCTTTCCATGATGAATGAAACTTTTAACTATGGCATTACTGCTGGAGCGTCACTTTCAGGAGTAGCAAGATGGATAAAATTTCGTTCAAGCTATTAGGTGGATAAAATTTTCGTTTGGGTTCCAGTGACCTCTAATCGTACCCGATTTCTCTTGTTTGGAGAAACAAAGACGCTCCTGGTTGGCAAGGATTCTGCTGAACAACCCCCCTCCCGCCCTCCCCCACGTCAGGCCAGCAGACGTTGTTGAATCATCAGTAGTCGCAAGTTTCACAGTCTAAAATAGTCCAGGTGGCAGGAGCAATTCCAGGCCGGGCAAAAATGCACGGTGTGAGATAGAAACAGCTGTGCATGCACACTTCAAATCAGAGTCCAGGACTTGAGTAATAAAATGATTAAAATCAGGGGCGTCCCCATCGTCATCGTCTTGACAAGGGACTAGCCGTAGGTAGAGGAGCCGATCAGGATGGATGGATCGGGCATGGAAAGGCTTGACATCCTGGAGACAGACAGGACAAGATCAGCCGTCGCCCATCGACCGCGCCGCATGTGTGGTACAGTATATGTTTTCATTTGATTTCACAGCTGGGACTGGGAGGAGATACTGGAGGGAACGCATCGGTCATTAGCCGTACGTCGACGTCCGCGGCGGTGGCGTCCGTCTGGTCGGCCATAGACGAGACGCCGCATGTGTCCCAGGATGACTTGTGCAAGACAAGGAGGTTTTTAAATCATAAAATTCAAGTAAAAAACTCGTCTTGTCCTGGCGAGATTGGTGCAAAGCTGGTTCCGTATGCATGAGGCAAACTTACTTAGCTACTAGATCGCTTGGTTTACGCCCTAATCCCTGGCCAGCTAATACTAATATTCCTACGGCGACGGCGCAGTACACGCGCATGCATGCATGCATACAATTCTTGTGAGCGCATGCATAAACAATTCCTCTTATCCCAGGCGCAAACAAAACAAGCGGGATTGGATGTTACCTGAGAGAGAGAGAGGGAGAGAGACAGCTAGGTACGACGACGGAGGAGGCCGGGGCAGCAAGGGACAAGGCCGGGCGGCGATGTTGGCGGCCGCGGCAGCCGGTCCGGCAGCGGAGGATCGCCGGAACCAGCACCCAGCCTGGAGAGGAGAGCCAAAACGGGCGCGGCCGTTGGGTGGCCTAGCTTTCCTATTACCACGCGGCGGCGTGGGTTGTTGGCGGGGGGCAGGCTGGACCGGAGCTCCTAAACATGGCAAGACAGACGGCAGAGGGAAAGGTACAGCTCGATCTTGATCAGCGCAGGAGCAGAATAAAAATAAAATAGGTCGATCTGTATGCGCATAGACCCACGGCATGCACGGTGGTCGTCCTTGGCCGACTTATCCAAGGATGCCCCGAGCCACATCAATCAAAGGAAAGGAATCGTGCCCGGCCACGTGATTGGGGCAGGAGGGACGCATGAAACCGGTGATCGCGCCAGGGAGATTTTGTTCCATCGCCATGTTGCCCAAGTACCGCTTGTCTTGTCTTTGAGGGGTTCGGTTCCTCTACGATTATGCTATCACTATAATCCAAGGGCAGCTCCAATCTACGTCCATTGTAATCTAAGGGCAGCTGACCTGCAAAGTTGCTCCGGTATCCGTCTGCAGACAGGGAAAGGCAGCTGACCTGCAAATTTGTTCCTACATCCGTCTGCAGACAGAAAAAGGCAGCTGACCTGCAAATTTGCTCCGGCATTCGTCCACAGACTGGTTTTGTGGACATTGACGCGGGAGCCGGACATCCAAACTACATGCATACATTTTAAACACGTTTTCAACAAACCGGGTGAAATTCATGCAAACACAACGGATTCTTCATACAAATCAGACAAAAACATTTACATTTTGGACATATTTTAACTAAAAAGGATAAAACTATGTGCACGTCCGACCGCGTCGAACTCCATTCCTACGACACGGATACACTACACTAGTCTACGACATCGGACTGCCGGGAGCCTCGAAGGTATATTCTTCCCCCGTATCTTCCCTATGTCCGGTTGTGCCGCTCATCAGAGTGGCCAAGGGGTGTGCTTCAGCCAAAGGGGAAGGGGGCTCCTCCGCTCCCATGAAGCCGAGGCAGGGGTCGACGATGGTCTGTGTTGAACCTGGCAAGTCACTGACTGCGCACGTCGGCGACGCGTCGGCGGTGGCCTTCCTAGGACCCAAGCGGCGACGGCCTCTCATGTTTTACTTTTACTCAATGTTGGCGATGGACGCAGGCGCGCTAGCCACCAACTCGTCGATCACCACATAGCAGGTTTCTTTCTCCACCGTTCGTGCGCGGTTCCGCCAATGTTGACGGCGGATGACCTCGTCCATGGTAGCCACGATGCCCGTTCCGTCGTGCTCCCCCGCGTGCCTGCCTGGAGGATGTCGCCACTGCTGATCCACCCGCCGGCTTGGAGCGACAACTTGCTCCGTTGGGTTAGGCGAGGGAGGTGGAGCAACGAGTTGCCTGGCTCGTATCTAGCGGGTTTCGCAGGCCACCCAACAGGCTTTTATGCCAGAGAATTGCTCTTCCGAAGCCAGTGAGAGGTCGCGTCCGCTCTATGCCGGCTTCAATGTTGAGCGGCTGCTCTACAACGGCATGAATGCAGGCAGCTAGCGAGCGGCGAGAACTCGCGCAGGAAAGGGAGGAGCGTTTTGGGTGGGATAGGGTGGTCAGAAGCAGGCGTAGCTGCTGTGAGGACTCTCGCAAAACCCCCTTAGCTTGTCTCTAGTTTGTGGGAGAAAGTGTGCCTGGACCGTTGAGCATACCGATACAGGCCCGTGTTGAATGGCACAACACGTCTGGACCGCGTGGTCCATACAGTTGCGGGCGGTTTGAGGATCGGCGTTGGAGTTGCTCTAAGGGCGGCTCCAACAGCAGCCCCAAAACAGACAAACTATTTGTCCACGGACGAGCCCGGACTTCTCTACAGACAATGATATAAGAGCCAATCATCAAACATTTGCCCTAAAAATTTGCCCGCAATAAAAATAAATCCGAACATAATCCATGCAAACATGAAAGAATACATGCAAGCAGACATACGTTTGGACATAAATTACATAAATTAGATGATATTTTGTCCGTTCAACTAATAAAGCCTTAAAAAACTAAACTAATTTGTAGTGTACGGTGACCACGTATTCCTGGCTGGGCTGGCCGGCGCCACTTTTGTTTCCATCCGAGGCGTCCTCGTTGGAGTGGTCCTTCCAGCGGTGAAAGGGCGGGAGGCGGGACAGCTCTACGCGGCCCGCCTAGTGCTCACGAAGGAGATGCTTCCTTTTGGGTCGTGCAGAGGGCCTCCCCAGCTAACACCGACCTTGGCTAGGGAGCCTTGTCCTTGCCCCTATCGGCGGCAAGGGAGGTGTCGTTGAGCGACCACTCCTCCTTGATCTTGGCGAACTCCCTGCCGAGGCGGCGCAATCGCCTCATTGGACTTCGCAAACGCCACCCAACACGTTGCCTCGTGCTCATCTCCGCGATGGTCATCGACAGATTGTGGGCCTAGGCCTCCATGGGGTTGGGGTCCGCGAGGACCCAGGCCGTCGGTGCCTCGTCAGACTTCTCGAACGCCACCCGACACGTCATATTGCACCACTCCCTTTGTGCCGCCATCTCCTCCACCAACACGTTGCTCCGGGACAAGGAGCCGCCGCCGCCGCGGCCACCGAGGTTGAAAGGATCGATATAATTGACTAGAGGGGGTGAATAGGAAACTAACAATTTTTAGCTTTTCTTTATCAAATTAAACTTTGCATCAAAGTAGGTTGTCTAGATATGCAACTAGGTGAACAACCTATATGATGCAACAACAACAAGCACACAAACAAGCAAGGGATACAACACAATATAAGCTTGCACAAGTAAAGGTAAGAGATAACCAAGAGTGGAGCCGATGGAGACGAGGATGTGTTACCGAAGTTCCTTCCCTTTGAGAGGAAGTACGTCTTCGTTGGAGCGGTGTGGAGGCACAATGCTCCCCAAGAAGCCACTAGGGCCATCGTATTCTCCTCATGCCCTCACACAATGCGAGATGTCGTGATTCCATTATTGGTGCCCTTGGAGGCGGCGTCCGAACATGTACAAACAAGGTTGGGGCAATCTCCACAACTTAATCGGAGGCTCCGAATGACACCACGAAGCTTCACCACAATGGAATATGGCTCCGAGGTGACCTTAACCGTCTAGGGTGCTCAAACACCCAAGAGTAACAAGATTCGCAAGGGATTAATGGGGGCAATCAAATTTCTCTTGATGGAAGTGTAGATCGGGGCCTTCTCAACCAATCCCTAGAAATCAACAAGTTTGATTGGCTAGGGAGAGAGATCGAGCGAAAATGGAGCTTTGAGCAACAATGGAGCTTGGGGAGGGAAGAGGTAGTCTTCTTGGGGAAGAAGATCCCCTTTATATAGTGGGGGACAAGATCCAACCGTTACCCACCTACTCGGCCCGCAAGTCACGGCACTACCGCACACGCCCGCGATACTACAGCATGGCGCTACAGTACTACCGCACATTGCCGCGGTACTACCGCTTGTGTGGTAGAAGCCAGGTGAGGTCCTGTTGCACAAGGCAACGAGCGGTAGAACCACCAGAGCGGTACTACCGCGCGCCCCTGCAGTACTACCATAGGGCAGGGCTCAACTAGGCTGGGAAGAGGCACGGACTAAATAAATTTCGTCCATGACTACTTCCACTGAGTTTGGGACGTGCAAAAATCTGGCACGGTACTACCGCTCGCAGGGAGTGGTACTACCACGTAGGGGCGGAAGTAAAAAATTACTTTCACGCCTACTTCCGCGCGCGCCAGCGTTCTGGGGTAGAGGCAGCGGTACTACCGCTCGCGAGGAGCGGTACTACCGCGTGGCGCGGTACTACCTCTAGTCAGGGTGGTACTACCATGGGCCCCTACGGTACTACTGCTCCCGTGAGTAGTACTACCGCACGCCACAGAACCTATACCACTTGGAGGCCTTCATCTCGCAGCGACAAGGATAAACAGACAGTGCTCCAATGCAGCGAAGGAAAGGTGGTGCTAAGGAACAGATGTGTACGTGTTGATTCCACCCTAACCTTTCCGAAGCGGACCCCCTCTTAATAGTACGACTTTCCTATGACTCAAAATCCACCAAAAAGAAACGTAAAAAAACCGTCGTCTTCGATATGCTCCGAGGGGCACCGAATTGTCTTGTGCCTATACATGAGATATCTGAAATGCTCAATGCACACGATTAGTCCACAAATGCACTGTCATCAATCACCAAAACCACATAGGGAGAAATATGCCCTTACAGATGTAGTATAGGAGGTGCTTGTTGATAACCCACAAGTATAAGGGATCAGTTGTACCCTCTTTCGATAAGTAAGAGTGTTGAACCCAACGAGGAGCTAAAGGTAGAACAAATATTCCCTCAAGTTCTATCGACCACTGATACAACTCTATGCATGCTTAACATTTGCTTTACCTAGAACAAGTATGAACTAGAAGTACTTTGTAGGTGTTGTAGGATAGGTTTGCAAGATAATAAAGAGCATGTAAATAGAAACTAGGGGCTGTTTAGATAAATAACAATTAAGTTAGTATAGCAAGTGTGGAAAAGTAGTGGTAGGAGTTGTAGAATTGTCCCTAAGTAATTGACTACGTTACTAGAATGATAGCAAGTTTATGTGGGAGAGACCACTGCTAGCATGTCATCCCTTACTTGGAATTCTATGCACTTATGATTGGAACTATTAGCAAGCATCCACAACTACTAATGTTCATTAAGGTAAAACCCAACCATAGCATTAATATATATTGGTCCCCCTTCAATCCTGTATGCATCAATTTCTATGCTAGGCTGAAGCTGCTATCACCCTTGCCCTCCAATACATAGTCCTATCAACATACAAATAACCCTATGGTGTGATCCACACGCGCCCATATGATGGCCACCAAACGACCTCAACATAACCACAAGCAAATTAAACCAATCATAGCAATTCACCAATCACCGATAGGACAACAAAAATCTACTCAAGCATCATAGGGTGGCAACACATTATTGGATAATAATATGAAGCATAAAACACCATGTTCATGTAGAGGGTACAGCGGGTTGCGGGAGAGTGGACCGCTGAATATAGATGGGGGAAGGTGATGGAGGTGTTGGTGAAGATGACGGAGTTGTTGGAGTAGATCGCCGTCACACGATGATTTGCCCTGACGTCGTTTTGGCACCACCTGGAGAGAGGGGGAGAGAGCCCCTCCTTCTTATTCTTCCTTGACGTCCCCCCTAGATGGCAGAAGGGTTTCCCCTCTAGTCCTTGGCCTCCATGGCGGCGGAGGGGCGACAGCCCCTCCGAGATTGGATCTCTCTCTCTCTCTCTCTCTCTCCCTCTCTCTCTGTTTCTGCGTTTTGTTTTTTGGACTTTCACCGTTTCTTAAATTCCCGAAGATCCGTAACTCCGATTGGGCTAAAATTTTAACACGATTTTTATCCAGATATTATCTTTCTTGCAGCGAAAGAAGGGCACCAACCGCCTCACGGGGTGGCCACAAGCCTCCAGACGTGCCCAGGGGAGGGGGCGCGCCCCTAGGGCTTGTGGGCCCCTTGGGCATCATCTCGGGTTGATTCCAATTCCCAAAAATAACATATATTCCAAAAAAAATCTCCGTAAGTTTTTATCGCATTTGGACTTCGTTTGATATGGATATTATGCGAAACAAAAAACATGCAACAAACAGGAACTGGCACTGGGCACTGGATCAATATGTTAGTCCCAAAAATAGTATAAAAAGTTGCCAAAAGTATATGAAAGTTGTAAAATATTGGCATGAAACAATAAAAAATTATAGATACGACGAAGACGTATCAGCATCCACAAGCTTAATTCCTGCTCGTCCTCGTGTAGGTAAATGATAAAAAAGATTATTTTTGACGTGGAATGCTACCTAGCATAATCTTGATCATATGATCTAATCATGGCATGAATATTAAGACACGAGTGATTCAAAGCAATAGTCTACCATTTGACATTAATACAATAATACTTAAAGCATACTAATAAAGCAATCATGTCCTTTCAAAATAACATGGCCAAAGAAAGTTATCCCTACGAAATCATATAGTCTGGATATGCTCCATCTTCATCACATAAAGTATTTCATCATGCACAACCTCGATGACAAACCAAGAAATTTTTTCATACTTCTAATGTTCTCATGCTTTTTCAATTTTCACGCAATACATGAGCGTGAGCCATAGATATAGCACTATAGGTGGAATAGGATATGATGGTGGAGGTTGTGCAGAGAAGACAAAAAGGAGAAAGTATCACATCGACGTGGCTAATCAATGGGTAATGGAGATGCCCATCAATTGATGTCAATGCGAGGAGTAGGGGTTGCCATGCGACGGATGCATTAAGAGCTATAACTGTATGAAAGCTCAAACTGAAAACTAAGTGGGTGTGCATCCAACTTTGTTGCTAATGAAGACCTCGGGCATTTGAGGATACCCATCATCGGAATATACAAGCCAAGTTCTATAATAAAAATTCCCACTAGTATATGAAAGTGATGACTCAAGAGATTCTCTATATGAAGAACATGGTGCTACTCTGAAGCATAAGTGTGGTAAAAGGATAGTAGCATTGCCCCTTCTCTCTTTTTCTATCATTTTTTGTTTTCTTTTTTCTATTTTTTGGGGGGGGGGCTCTCTCCTTTTTTTGGCCTGTTTTTTTCGTCTGGTGTCTCATCCCGACTTGTGGGGGAATCATAGTCTCCATCATCCTTTCCTCACTGGGACAATGCTCTAATAATGATGATCATCACACTTTTATTTACTTACAACTGAATAATACAACTCGATATCTAGAACAAAGTATGACTCTATATGAATGCCTCTGGCAGTGTACCAGGATGTGCAATGATCTAGCATAGCAAAGATATAAAAAAACAGACAAGCCATGAAAATATCATGTTAGCTATCTTACGATCATGACAATGAATGCTCAAGTCATGTATATGATGACGATGGAAGTTGCATGACAATATATCTCGGAATGGCTATGAAAATGCCATGATAGGTAGGTATGGTGGTTGTTTTGAGGAAGATATAATGAGGTTTATGTGTGATGGAGCGTATCGTATCACGGGGTTTGGATGCACCGGTGAAGTTTGCACCAACTCTTGAGGTGAGAAAGGGCAATGCACAGTACTGAAGAGGCTAGCAATGATGGAAGGGTGAGAGTGCGTATAATCCATGGACTAAACATTAGTCATAAAGAACTCACATAGTGATTGAAAAAATTTATTAGCCATCGAAGCAAAGTACTAATACGCATGCCCCTAGGGGGATAGATTGGTAGGAAAAGACCATCGCTCGTTCCCGACCACCACTCATAAGGAAGACAATCAAAAATAAATCATGCTCCGACTTCATCACATAACGGTTCACCATACGTGCATGCTTCGGGAATCACAAACCTTAACACAAGTATTTCTACCAATCCAAAATTACTCACTAGCATGACTCTAATATCACCATCTTTATATCGCAAAACTATTGCAAGGAATCAAACATATCATATTCAATGATCTACAAGTTTTTATGTAGGATTTTATGACTTAACCATGTGAATGACCAATTCTTGTTAACTCTCTAAATAGATATAAGTGAAGCATGAGAGTTTAATTCTTCTACAAAAGACATGCCCACGCTCAAACAAATATAAGTGACGCAAAAGAGCATTCTACAAATGGCGGTTTTCTATGTGTAGGGAAACATGCAATCCAAATTTCAAAAGATATAAGTGAAGCACATGAAGCATTCTATAAAGTCATACTCAAAATGTATAAGTGAAGCGCATGAAGCATTCTATAAATCAACCAAGGACTATCTCATACCAGCATGGTGCATTATTAAAATAAGAAGGAAAGGACACGACGCTCCAAAATTTACGCATATCATGTGACGAATAAAAATATAGCTCCAAGTAAAATTACCGATGATCGTTAGAAGAAAGAGGGGATGCCTTCATGGGCATCCCCAAGCTTCCCGAAGCTTAGGGTCTTGCCACTCCTTATTCCTTCATCCACCATGATCTCACCCAAAACTTGAAAACTTCAATCACACAAAACTTAACAAAACCCTCATGAGATCTATTAGTATAATAAAGCAAATCACCATTTTAAGTACTATTGCAAATCCATTCATATTTTGTTTTTGCATTGTAGCTACTATATTATAACTTCTCCATGGCTTATACCACCGATAAAATCAATAGTTTTATCAAAACTAGCAAAACAATGCATCAAAAACAGAATATGTCTAAAAACAGGACAATATGTAGTAATCTGAAAATTCACCATGCTTATTTAACTCCAAAAATTCTGAAAAAATAGGAAAAAATAAATAATTTGTATATAAGTACTATGTAAAACTTTCAGAAACTTTTGACATTCCAGTAAAAAATGTAAATTCACACGCTACAGCCAAAGTTTCTGTTTTTCCACTACGCATACCAAACAAGCAATCTAAATCCTAAAGGCAAATCTTGGGACATTATTTTTATAATACAATGGATTTGTACAAGGGGATAATTAATTTTGTTGAAAAGTTTCTATAATTCAAGATTTGCAAAGTTCCCATGGGCATGAACAAAGTTCAAGGAGCTCCCCCACTTCAACGGTGCTCGTCTTTCTTACTTTCGCTTTCCTTTTTGAAAAGTTTTAGGTCCACCACTTTATGTTTTTGTTTCTAAACTTTTTAAAACCACTCAATAGAAATAACTGACTCTCTAAAACTTCTGGGTTATCTCCCTGGCAACGCTTTCTTTAAAGCCATTAAGCTACACATATAGTGCTCAAGTAATGGATCCACCCGGATCCCAAGGTATATCAAAGCCAATTTTAATTAGCAATGATTTGTAATTTAGTATTGAGCACAAAGTAATATATATCATGCAACAATGAAGTCTAACTCTCTTCCTATGCATCGGCATGTCATAAAAGAATAATTCATGCACACAAAGTAAAGGCAAACACATAGCATAAACAATTTCTTGCAATTTTATCATATTGGAAACATAGAGAGGCGGAGATGTAGTTCCTCTCTCATAATAATTGCAAGTAGGAGCAAGCACATGCATATTTGATACGTCCATTTTGCATCATGTTTTCCTACTTTTATTTATGATGTTTTTATGCATAATAATGCTTTTTGGAGTAATTCTAATGCCTTTTCTCTCATAATATGCAAGGTTCACACAAAGAGGGAGAATACCGGTAGCTAGAATTCTGGACCTGGAAAAGCTACGTCAGGCCACCTATTCTACACAACTCGAAATGAGCCCAAACTTCACAGATATTTTTATGGAATATATAAGAATTATTAGAGCAAATAACTATCAGAGGGGGCCCACCAGGTGGGCACAACCCACCTGGGCGTGCCAGGGCCCCCAGGCGCGCCCTGGTGGGTTGTGCCCTCCTCGGTGACAACCCACAAGTATAGGGGATCGCAACAGTTTTCGAGGGTAGAGTATTCAACCCAAATTTATTGATTCGACACAAGAGGAGCCAAAGAATATTCTCAAGTATTAGCAGCTGAGTTGTCAATTCAACCACACCTGGAAACTTAATATCTGCAGCAAAGTGTTTAGTAGCAAGGTAATATGATAGTAGTGGTAACGGTAGCAAAAGGTAATAGTAGTAAAAGTAGTGTTTTTGGTATTTTGTAGTGATGATAGCAATAGCAACGGAAAAGTAAATAAGAGAAGAACAATATATGGAAAGCTCGTAGGCAATGGATCGGTGATAGAGAATTATGCCAGATGCGGTTCATCATGTAATAGTCATAACCTAGGGTGACAGAGAACTAGCTCCAGTTCATCAATGTAATGTAGGCATGTATTCCGAATATAGTCATACTTGCTTATGGAAAAGAACTTGCATGACATCTTTTGTCCTACCCTCCCGTGGCAGCGGGGTCCTTACGGAAACTAAGGGATATTAAGGCCTCCTTTTAATAGAGTACCGGAACAAAGCATTAACACATAGTGAATACATGAACTCCTCAAACTACGGTCATCACCGGTAAGTATCCCGATTATTGTCACTTTGGGGTTAACGGATCATAACACATAATAGGTGACTAAAGACTTGCAAGATAGGATCAAGAACTCTCATATATTGATGAAAACATAATAGGTTCAGATCTGAAATCATCGCACCCGGGCCCTAGTGACAAGCATTAAGCATAGCAAAGTCATAGCAACATCAATCTCAGAACATAGTGGATACTAGGGATCAAACCCTAACAAAACTAACTCGATTACATGATAAATCTCATCCAACCCATCACCGTCCAGCAAGCCTACGATGGAATTACTCACGCACGGCGGTGAGCATCATGAAATTGGTGATGGAGGATGGTTGATGATGACGATGGCGACGGATTCCCCTCTCCGGAGCCCCGAACGGACTCCAGATCAGCCCTCCCGAGAGGTTTTAGGGCTTGGCGGCAGCTCCGTATCATAAAACGCGATGAATTCTTCTCTTTGATTTTTTTCTCCCCGAAACACAATATATAGAGTTGGAGTTGGAGTCGGAGAGGCACTAGGGGGGCCACGAGGTAGGGGGCGCGCCCTAGGGGGGCAGGCGCGCCCCCCACCCTCGTGGACAGGTGGTGGGCCCCTTGGCCTTCATCTTTTGCAGGTAATTTTTATATTTTCCAAAAAGTTGCTCCGTGAAGTTTTAGGTCATTCCGAGAACGTTTGTTTCTGCACATAAATAACACCATGGTAATTCTACTGAAAACATCGTCAGTCCGGGTTAGTTCCATTCAAATCATGCAAGTTAGAGTCCAAAACAAGGGCAAAAGTGTTTGGAAAAGTAGATACGACAGAGACGTATCACTCGGCCCACCTCCGGTGCGCCTCTTCTGGTGTATAAATCATTTTGACCTAGAAAAAATAAGGGGAGGACTTTCGAGACGAAGCGCCATCGTCTCGAGGCGAAACTTGGGCAGGAGAACTTTTTCCCTTCGACGGAGCGATTCTGCCGGGGGAACTTCCCTCCCGGAGGGGGAAATCATCATCATCATCATCACCAACAACTCTCCCATCTTGGGGAGGGCAATCTCCATCAACATCTTCAACATCACCATCTCCTCCAAAGCCCTAGTTCTTCTTTAGTGTTCAATCTTTGTACCGGCACTGGTGCAGTGACGTGCTATACAAACTATTTTTAAGCCCTTTCCACGATGGCGTTTGGAACCGTCGCCAAGTGAGTGTGGGCGATAGGGGGGTCCTTCCCACACGACCCAGAAACCGTCGCGGATAGGCCCTCCTGGCACATAGGCTAGGGCAAAATGAGCTCGTGTGCGATCTGGCGAGGCATCAAAACCAAATCGTTTCTGTTCATATGTACATCCCACACGGTGAATCCCAGAAAAACATTTCCGTTCGTATGTATATCACACACAGTTTTTTGTGTGGAAATGTTTGTGCAAGGTGGCCTAACGCAAACAGTTCTCTGCTGGAAGTCATGTGTGATTGTTAGTTGATCGAACACACCTACTTTTTAGAAACCGTGTGGGTTGTTTGAGTTCATCGCCCATGGTGCTGTCTAAGTAACTGTCTGCAATAGAAAACCCCAATAAGCAAGGTAATTAGCCTATTATTGATAATCCATGTAGTAATCAAATTGATATTTCTTATAAAACACACCAGATATTTCATATATGTATAACGGCAACCAAGATTTCATAATCTAATTACATCAGATAGCTTCGGCACTCAGTTACACCATTACACAACAGCACCAAGTTTCACATGCAACATCGAAAATCTTTGGAAAGTAGCATCATACACGGTAAATTGAAAGATGAATCTCATATTGGAAACTGCAGAAGCGGAAGGTAAATATTGAGCCTTCAGTGATGTTGGATGTCCTGAAACTTTAGGCTTGTGGCTATGGATAATTGCCTGCCCAACCTTCATCCTCTTCAGGAAGACTTCAATATTGTATCATGGGTGTTGAATGAATACCTTCCTCGCCTCTTGACCATGCAGTTGGTTTGAGAGGTAATCATCGGTGAACTGCTTTGAAAAGTACTAAAAGCAAAGATATACATAAATCGCTGTTATAAATTTTGAAATGGCGCAAGGGGTAAAAACAAGGTAAAAGAGTTAGTACCATCCTATAATGGACTGATGTCTTCTTCATTGTGCAAACAAAGATCTTGCTGTTATTCGTCGCAAGTTTCTTCATCCTAACAATCTTTCTGAGTTTCTTGACTTGATTGATTTTCATGGACATCTCATTTCCCCATATGCAAAATGGGCCGAATAGTGGGTCTAAGCCTCTAATAGTAGGACCTACATGTGCAAGACTGAATTGTAAGAAACCTAAATATTAGAATGATTCCTGCAACTGCACAATAATGTGCTATTAGCGGAAGGACCTTGCATGAGCAAACCTCGATGGTAAACCACAGTGTCTCCCATTGTTTCCCTGCAACACACATAATGAGGATCTTGATCAGGTTAACTGAGATACTACTAGTAGAATATGTATTGAGTACAACCAAATTTGATTAATTTCTCACATGCATAACAATACAAAATTGTACCCACAACAAATGAAAATCAAATTACAGAATTGAACCAAACAGTTAAATGGACAACAGACCAAATGAACCAAAACAGTTAACTGGGCACAACATTGCAGAATAGAAACATGTACTCCCTCCATTCCCTTATACAAGGTAAAAATTAATGACTGCTTTGCAAGCCAACTTTTCTTTTTGTTAACCAGGATCATTAATACACCTGTATGCATGCAAGGAATGAATGATAAGGAAGTAGCACAGTGTCATTATGACTACATGCATGCAATATTAAAAAAGTTGGTAGTATGACGAAACATCATTAATTTTTTCCTCAATTACTGTTAGTGGCCTTGTATAGATGCAAAATGTATTTTTCATAGTGGCCTTGTATAAGGGAATGGAGGGAGTAAGAGAAGATAAGACAGTTAACAAAACAAAGAATGCTTGAGAACAGTACTACGAAATGTAGCAATTGTTGGCCCAAACTGTTAACTAAACATTACATTTCAGTGGACCAAACTATTAACTGAACATTACATTTCAGAGGACCAAACTGTTAACTGAACATCAAATTGCATACTAACATTACAGAGGACAAATCACTAGAAGCCACTGGCGGTGGCCTCGAGAAAACAACTCGAACTATATTCTAAAGTAGACAACCGCGTGGCGGTGTCAACGGTGGCCTCGAACACGAGGTGCTCCTCCAAGATCTGGCGATCGGCACGCATGGCAGCCATAGTGACCTCGTGCGCGTGCGACCGCGATTTGGTTCTCCGCTGCCAGATGCTACTAAGCTCCACGTTATACTACGTGCAAAATGGTTGTGGGCGGCACTTAATTGGAGGACGGGGACAGTGATTTTGGCGGAAGGTATCGCACCATCGGTTGGGGCATGTGGGACGGGGAAGGAGGAGGATAGTGCGGGTGGGGTGTGGATTACCTGACCATATCGATGAGGCGGCACAACAAGAAGAAGGGTCATCTATGAGGAGGCGACACAGTAAGAAGAAGGTTCGCTGGTGAGGAGGCGGCACTGCAACAAGAAGGATCGCCGGCGAGGAGGCGGCGCTGCAAGAAGAAGGGTAGCCGGCGAGGAGGCGACGCTGCAAGAAGAAGGGTCACCGACGAGGAGGCCGAGCTGCCAGTAAGCAGCGTTGAAGGTTTGAACATGGAAAGCAAGGAGGAACATTGGAAATGTGGCTTTTGGTGGAGGTAGGGGGCGGGGAGATAGATATTTCCGCGGTGGTAGAAAAATTTTGCTTGGTGCCGCAAGAAACTGGCGTGCAAGTGTGGTTCAAGCGCGGGCGGTGGACTGTAGATGACGAAGCTTCCTACGTAAGCTAGACAAGACGGTGCGCCAAGATATTTTATATCGCATCCCACACGATTCTTTCTAGTAAACTGTTTGTGGTATACCTAATTTTTTCATTATGTTTTGAAAGACAAAATGGTGTTACGGAGGTAAAGGATGGTGTTTGAATTGCTAGAACATTTATGTATGGTGAACATGCAACTACATGAGTGTCGTGTTTAAATTTGGAATTATTCCGGGTTCGTTTGGCATTTTTATGCATTAATTAAGTTTCTAGGAATTTAATGTGCATAATTCAAATTTGAACTACAATCACATGCTCCAGTGCACCAAAGTTTGTTGAAAAATCACATGTGTGTCTTTGGGTGAGTTTATAGGTCCCATGCAAGAAATGGGAATGAAATTTAAACATCTCGGTGTCATGGCTCGATCGGGAACGTTGAGAAACTTGGTTTTAAATTCCTAGAAATTCAAAACTCGCCTGAAAATCATGAAACTTGGCATGGTGTCATTTTGTGGCACCAACATGCCGTGGTAAAAAAATTGGCTGCATTTGGACAAGTTTTGGTATAAGCTTCTTGCAAATGGGAGCTTCTCTCGAGAAGACTCGTGGTTCCCGAGGGGGCACGTGTCACCTTTGTGTGCGAAATGATATAGGCTGCCTCCCCCCTTGATTTTTTACAGAGGCAACATGGAACTATATGAGTGTCGTGTTAAAATTTGGAATTATTCTGGGTCCGTTTGGACTTTTTTATACATTAATTGAATTTTTGGCCATTTAATGTGCATAATTTAAATTTGAACTACAAGCACATGCTCCAGTGCACCAAAGTTGGTTGAAAAATGACATGTGTGTCCTTGGGTGAATTTCTAGGTCCTATGCAAGAAATGGGAATGCAATTCAAACATCTGGGCGTCGTGGCTCGGCCGGAAACATTAAGAAACTTGGTTTTTTAATTCATGTAAATCCAAAACACACATGAAAATCATGAAACTTGGCATGGTGTCATGACATGGCACCAACATGCTGTGGTAAATTTTTTGGCCGAATTGGGACAAGCTTTGGTATAGGCTTCTTGCAAACCGGAGCTTCTCTCAAGAAGGCTCGTGGATCCGAGAGGGAACGTGCCACCTCCGTGTGCAAAACGACATACACTGCCTTCTCCCGCCTTAATTTTTTTACACAGGTAGGTTAGACCAAATAGAAGTATCGTGATAAATTTTGAAATTATTTCGGGTTCGTTTGGCCTTTTTTATACATTAATTGAATTTTTGGGCATTTAATGTGCATAATTCAAATTTGAACTACAAGCACATGCTTCAGTGCACCAAAGTTGGTTGAAAAATCACATGTATGTCCTTGGGTAAATTTGTAGGTCCCATGCAATAAATGGGAATGGAATTCAAACATTTGGGTGTCGTGCCTCGGTTGGAAATATTGAAAAACTTGGTTTTTTAATTCTTGTAAATCCAAAACACGCCTGAAAATCATGAAACTTGGCATGGTGTTATGACATGGCACCAACATGATGTGGTAGTTTTTTTGGCCGAATTGGACAAGCTTTGGTATAAGGTTCTTGCAAACTGGAGCTTCTCTGAAGAAGGCTCATGGTTCTGAGAGGGAACGTGTCACCTCCGTGTGCGAAACGACATACAGTGCCTTCTCCCACCTTGATTTTTTTACACAGGCAGCTTAGACCAAATAGGACTTTCGTGCTAAATTTTGGAATTATTCTGGGTTTGTTTGACCTTTTCATACATTAATTGATTTTCCAGGCATTTAATACACACAATTCAAATTTGAAGTACAAGCACATGCTCCAGTGCGCAAAAGTTAGTTGGAAAATCATTTATGTGTACTTGGGTGAACTTCTAGGTCCCATGGAAGAAGTGGGAATGGAATTCAAACATCTGGGCGTCTTAGCTCGGCCAGAAACATCAAGAAACTTGGTTTTAAAATTCACGTAAATCCAAAACTCGCCTGAAAATCATGAAACTTGGCATGGTGTCATGACATGGCACCAACATGCTGTGGTAATTTTTGTGTCCGATTTACGAAGGCGCACACATTAACAATCAACAATGTCATTTCGAAATAAGTGATGTCACATTACAAATCGGAAACACAAGTATTATTGAAACCGTGGGCATTCTACTTACCAATTACGTGCCGCCACGCGTCCCCTTTTTTATTGGCTAGGAGGTACCATGCGGGGTAGCTATTTGAGTTCGGGAGGCATGTGATCAGACCCATTGCATGTGCTCATCGGGAAGAGAGCCCTTTGACCTCTATCAGCCGCCCACCTCCCTCCCAATGTATCCATTAATGGTGCCCGAGCCCCTGTTTCACGGTGTGGCTATGTCTCACTCGACTGAGATTTAAGAGAAAAAAAAGAAAATCTGAAAAGAAAGTTTTGCACGGAACTTGATATAAGATCCGATGGACCTATATAGCGTCGACTACGACTTATAGCAAGACTGATGAACATAAGGACGATGACAGTGGATAATAATTGTCTTACATATTTAGGAAGATAATTAAAAAAGCCACATGCGGCAACGCCTGAAATACATAAGGGCAAAAGAAGAAGGAAGAAAACGATCTGGCTCACTGATCTCTACTTTCTTGATGTGTTGCTACAGGCCGCGAGAACTAGTCTCTGCGGCGAGCGGCGATGAGCTCTTTCATGTCCTCAAGATGCTGCTTGCGAACATCCACGTATTCCTCCACCAACCTTTTGCACTTGATGCAGAGCATGGCATTCTCGTTCATAAGTTTTTGGACGATTACGTTGGTCCTCTTCAATAAGGGAGTGGTCTCCTCTTGCTGCTCTGCACTTTCGACGATCTTTGCCCTTAGCAGGTCGCGCTCTGCCCGGAGCTTCGCATTGCCCTCTCTTAGTTGTCAGATGACGCCGGTAGCCTGTTCAAACGAAGCTTTCATGTCGTCCTACAACCTCGCCCAGCCGGAGATTTGATCCATATGGCTATGGACGATCGCATGCATGCGCCTGTAAGAGTCAGTGCCTGCCCGTGAGACATTTTCCCAGACCACCGCGGCACGGGAGGACATCTCTGCTGCATTCATGGCGCGGCAGGAAATCTCTGCTGCTTCTGCGGCGCGGCCGGACCAGTCTGCTACACCGATGGCGCGGCGGGACCTCCGTGCTGCTTTGGCAGTGCGGTGGGACCTCTGTGCTACTACGGTCGCGTGGCGGGATATGTCGGCTGCTTTCACGGCGAGGTGGGACATCTCTCGTGCTTCTACTTCCATGCTCGCCTCTCCTGGTGGAAATCTCTCGACCCAGAACTCACGCTGGCCATGGCAGACGGAAGGGAACGATGATGAATGACCTGTTTGTTTTTGTGGATGAGGAGTTGATGATGAATGTGCAGTTATCTTGGAGTGGTAGTATTTATAACCGAGTACTAGTATGCTCCTAAGTGGGAAATCGTTTAGGTATTGATCGGTGTGAACAAGTTTGCAATTAAATATAGTGTGGTCATAATTTGGAATGTGACGGGACGCAGGCTCAAAATTTATTGACGGTTCTATAATTTCTAAATGTGGCACTATTCCTGGACGGCGTAACATGGGCACGCTTTCTCAGCCATGTAGGTGGCGTTTGCACTATAGGGTGCACCGTAATAGGCAATGTCAGCACACATCTTGTTCCAACAACCGTGCGCGCTCATTATTACCATCGCGCACGCTTCTTTTAATTAGAATGTGTGCCCGTCTAGCGCACACACGTTGATCTGTCTAACTGTTTCTATTTGTTGTGGCTAATTGCAAATAGTTCATCTGTGTGAAATGTATGCCGTCAATCGCAGACACTTTGATTTGGCTAACCGTTTCTATTGTGTTTCCTAATCACAAATAGTTAATCCTTCTAAAGCGTATGCCCTCAACCGCACACACCTTCATCTGGCTGCCCGTTTCTATTGTTCCGCCTCATCACAACAGTTAATCCGAGTGAACTGTATGCATATATCGCACACGCCTTCATCTGGCTTCCTGTTTCTGTTTTTCTTCCTCATCGCAAACAGTTAATTGAACTGAACCATATGCCCTGCATGGCACAAGCAACTAAAATCGCAATCGTGTTTGATGGCTCTGCTATCGCAAATGTTTTGCATATTTTTAGACAGTTGTTTTATATCACCGTTTGCAATTAATGCATTGCACACAGTTTTGTCAAAGGGTTTCTGGTCGTAGTGTCGCGTTAGCAGCGTCCTGCAGTAGTGCGGAACCTTAGATTGGTGCTTGTGAGTGACTAGTAGTGTTGATTACATCTTGTAGTTGATTACTATATGGTTTATCTCGTGGAAGATTATATGTTCAGATCCACTATGGTATTTAATACGCCTCTGATCTTGAGAATGATTATCATTTGTGAGTAGTTACTTTTGTTCTTGAGGTCACGGGAGAAATCTTGTTGCAAGTAATCATGTGAATTTGATATGTGTTTGATATTTTGATGGTATGCATGTTGTGATTCCCTTGGTGGTGTCATGTGAACGTCGACTAGATGGTACTTCACCTCATTAGGGCCTAAGGGAATGCATTGTTGAGTAGTTATTAGATGATGGGTTGCGAGAGTGACAGAAGCTTAAACCCTAGTTTACGCGCTACTTCGTAAGAGACTGATTTGGATCCAAAAGTTTAATGCTATGGTTAGATTTTATCTTAATACTTTTCTCATAGTTGCGGATGCTTGCGAGGGGGTTAATAATAAGTAGGAGGTTTGTTCAAGTAAGAACATCACCTAAGCACCGGTCCACCCACATATCAAATTATCAAAGTAGAGAACACGAATCAAACCAACATGATGAAAGTGACTAGATGAAATTCCCGTGTACCCTCAAGAACACTTTTCTTATCATAAGAGACCGTCTTTGCCTATCCTTTTCCTTAAAAGGATTGGGCTACCTTGGTGCAGTTTTGTTGCTGTTACCGTTACTTGCTCGTTACAAATTATCTTGCTATCAAACTACTCGTTACTTATAATTCCAGTGCTTGTAGAAAATACCTTGCTGAAAACTACTTGTCATTTCCTTCTGCTCCTCGTTGGGTTCGACACACTTACTCATCGAAAGTCTATGATTGATCACCTATACTTGTGAGTCATCAAGGCTCTTTTCTGGCGCTGTTGCTGGGGAGTGAAGCACTCTTGGTTAGTGCAAATCGGTAAGGAAAAATTACTATTACGTGCTGAAATTTATTGTCACTTGTTACTATGGAGAACAATCCTTTGAGGGGTTTGTTTGGGGTATCTTCACCTTGAACAGAACCACAATTAGTTTCCCCTCAACCTACTGCACCTACTGAAAATATTGGCTATGAGATTCCTTCGGGTATGATAGAATAACTGCTAGCTAATCCTTATGCACGAGATGGAACCGGACATCCTGATATGCACTTGATATATGTGGATGAAATTTGTGGATTATTTAAGCTTCCAGATTTACTCGGAGATGAAGCTAAGAAGAAGGTTTCCCCTTTATCTTTGAAGAGAAAATCATTGGCATGGTATAGGCTATGCGATGATATTGGATCTTGGAATTGGAATCGTTTGAAATTGGAATTTCACCAAAAAAATATCCTATGCGTCTAGTCAATCGTGATGGGAATTACATATATAATTTTTGGCCCCGTGAAGGAGAAAGTATCGCTCTAGCTTGGGGGAGGCTTAAGTCAATGTTATATTCATGACCCAATCATGAGCTCTCAAGGGAAATTATCATTCAGATTTTTTATGCTCGACTTTCTCGTGATGATCAATCCATGCTTGATACTTCTTGTACTGGTTCTTTTATGAAGAAGACTATTGAATTCAGGTGGGAACTTTTAGAAATAATTAAATGCAACTCTAAAGATTGGGAACTCAACGAAGGTAAAGAGTCATGTATTAAGCTCAAGTTTGATTGTGTTAAACCTTTTATGAATACCAATGTTTTTCAAAAGTTTAGCACTAAATTTGGACTTAACTCTGAGATAGTAGCCTCTTTTTGTGAATCATTTGCTTCTCACGTTGATCTCCCTAAAGAGAAGTGGTTTAAATATCACCCACCGATTAAAGAAGAAATTAAGGAACCAATAATAGCTAAAGATGAAACTTTATTTATAATGTTGAGCCAGTTGTTCCTACTGCTTATATTGAAAAACCACATTTTCCTGTTAGGATAAAAGAACATGCTAAGGTTTCAACCGTGGTTAATAAAAGTTATATTAGAGCACCCAAACCTGCTGAACAAATCAAGGTAGAACCTAGTGTTGCTATGGTTAAATATCTCTTGGTATAAGATATAGATGGGCATGTTATTTACTTCTGTGATGAAGCTGCTAGAATTGCCAAACTAGATGAGAAAGATAAACATAGACCTGTTTAGCATGCATGTTGTCTCAATCAAAATAGGTGATCACCGTTATCATTGTTTATGTGATTTGGGTGCTAGCGTGAGTGCTATTCTTTTTACCTTATATCAAGAAATTATGAATGATATAGCACCGGCTGAAATAGAAGACATAGATGTTACTATTAAACTTGCTAATAGAGACACCATCACACCACTTGGGATTTTTAGAGATGTTGAAGTCTTGTGTGGGAAAATATCCTACATATTTTCTAGTTCTTGGTTCCCCACAATATGACTTTTGTCCCATTATCTTTGGTAGACCTTTCTTGAACACCGTTAATGCTAAAATAGACTGTGAGAAACAAACCGTCGGTGTTAGTTTTGGTGATGAGTCTCATGAATTTAATTTTTCTAAGTTTAGTAGAAAGCATTAAGAAAGAATTTCCTAGTAAGCATGAAATAATTGGTCTTGCTTCTTTTGTCGTGCCTCCTACTAATCCTCTAGAACAATATTTGCTAGACCATGAAAAAGATATGCATATGCATGAAAGAAATGAGATAGATAAAATTTTCTTTGAACAACGACCTCTACTTAAACACAATTTGCCTATTGAAACTCGAGGAGGTCCTCCTCCACCTAAAGGTGATCCCGTGTTTGAATTAAAACAATTGCTAGACACTTTGAAATATGCTTATCTTGATGAGAAAAAGATATATCTTGTTATTATTAGTGCTAACCTTTCAGAACATGAAGAAGAAAGATTATTGAAAATTCTGAAGAAGCACCGAGATGCTATTGGATATACTCTTGATGATCTTAAGGGCATTAGTCCCACTCTCTGTCAGCAAAATATTAATATGGAGCCTGATGCTAAACCCATTGTTGATCATCAACGATGTTTAAATCCTAAGATGAAAGAAGTGGTAAGAACTGAAATACTGAAGCTTCTGGAAGCAGGTATAATTTATCCCATAATTGATAGTAGATGGGTAAGTCCCATTCATTGTGTCCCTAAGAATGGAGGTATTACTGTTGTTTCTAACTATAAAAATGAACTTATTCCACAAAGAATTGTCACCGGCTATAGAATGGCAATTGATTTTAGAAAATTAAATAAAGCAACTAGAAAAGATCATTACCCTCTGCCTTTTATTGATCAAATGCTAGAAAGATTATCTAAGCACACACATTTTTGCTTCCTAGATGGATATTATTGTTTTTCTCAAATACCTATTTCACAAGCTGATCAAGAGAAAACCACCCTTACTTGTCCTTTTGGAACTTATGCTTATAGACGTATGCCTTTTGGTTTATGCAATGCACCTGGTACCTTTCAAAGATGTATGACTACCATATTCTCTGATTTTTGTGAAAAGATTGTTGAGGTTTTCATGGATGATTTTCCATTTATAGAACTTCTTTTGATGATTGCTTAAGCAACCTTGATCGAGTTTTGCAGAGATGCGAGCAAACTAATCTCGTCTTGAATTGGGAGAAGTGCCACTTTATGGTTAATGAAGGTATTGTCTTGGGGCATAAAATTTTTGAACGAGGTATTGAGGTGGATAAAGCTAAAGTTAATGCAACTGAGAAAATGCCATGTCCCAGAGATATTAAAGGTATTCGTAGTTTCCCCAGTCATGCTAGTTTCTATAGGAGATTTATTAAAGACTTCTCTAAAATTTCTAGGCCTCTTACAAATCTTTTACAAAAGGATGTCCCATTTGTTTTTTATGATGATTGTGTAGAAGCCTTTGAGACACTTAAGAAAGCCTTAATTTCTCCACCTATTGTTCAACCACCTGACTGGAACTTGCCTTTTGAAATTATGTGTGATGCTAGTGATTATGCTATTGGTGCTGTTCTAGGACAAAGAGTTGATAAGAAATTAAATGCTATTCATTATGCTAGTAAAACCCTAGATAGTGCCCAACGCAATTATGCTACTACTGCAAAAGAATTCTTGACACTTGTGTTTGCTTGTGATAAATTCAGATCTTACATTGTTGATTCCAAAGTGATTGTTCAGACCGATCATGCTGCTATAAAATATCTTATGGAAAAGAAAGATGCTAAACCTAGGCTCATTAAGTGAGTTCTCTTGCTACAAGAATTTCACTTACATATCACTGATAGAACAGGAGCTGAGAACCCCGTAGCTGATAACTTGTCTAGGTTAGAAAATATTCTTGATGACCCACAACCTATTAATGATAGTTTTCCTGATGAGCAATTAGCCGCAATAAATGTTTCTCATAACACTCCTTGGTATGCTGACTATGCTAATTATATTGTTGCTAAATATATACCACCTAGCTTCACTTACCAGCAAAAGAAAAAATTGTTTTATGATTTAAGACATTACTTTTGGGACGACCCACATCTTTATAAAGAAGGAGTAGATGGTATTATTAGACGTTGTGTGCCTGAGCATGAACAGGGACAAATCCTATGGAAATGTCACTCCAAAGTTTACAGAGGGCATCATGCAGGAGACATAACTGCTCACAAGGTACTGCAATCTGGTTTTTATTGGCCTACTCTCTTCAAGGATGCTTGTAAGTTTGTTTTATCTTGTGATGAATGTCAACGAAATGGTAATATTAGTAAGCGTCAGGAAATGCCTAGGAATTATTCACTTGCTGTTGAACCATTTGATGTTTGGGGTTTCGATTACATGGGACCTTTTCCTTCCTCTAGTGGGTATACACATATTTTGGTTGCTGTTGATTATGTTACTAAGTGGGTAGAAGCTATTCCGACTAGTAGTGCTGATCAAAACACCTCTATTAAAATGCTTAAAGAATTTATTTTCCCAAGGTTTGGAGTCCCTAGATATTTAATGATTGATGGTGGTTCACACTTTATTCATGGTGCTTTCGTAAAATGATTGCTAAGTATGATGTTAACCATAGAATTGCATCCCCCTATCATCCTCAGTCTAGTGGTCAAGTTGAACTTAGCAATAGAGAAACAAAATTAATTTTACAAAAAACTGTCAATAGGTCCCGAAAGAATTGGTCTAAGAAATTAGATGATGCACTTTGGGCTTATAGAACAGCATTTAAAAATCCTATGGGTATGTCTCCTTAACAAATGGTTTATGTTAAAGCTTGTCATTTGCCTCTTGAGTTAGAACATAAAGCATATTGGGCAATCAAAGAACTCAACTATGATTTCAATCTTGACGGTGAAAAGAGGTTATTTGATATTAGCTCACTAGATGAATGGAGAACCTAGGCTTATGAAAATGCCAAGTTATTTAAAGAAAAAGTGAAAAGATGGCATGATAAAAGAATTCAAAAGCATGAGTTCAAAGTTGGAGAATATGTTCTTTTGTACAACTCGCGTTTCAGATTCTTTGCAAGAAAACTTCTCTCCAAATGGGAAGGACCTTATGTTCTCGAAGAAGTTTATTGATCTGGAGCCATTAAAATAAATAACTCCGAAGGCACTAATCCGAAGGTTGTGAACGGGCAAAGAATAAAACACTATATCTCAGGTACGCCCATTAATGTTGAAAGAAATATTATCCAAACTATGACACCGGAAGAACACATAAAATAAACCTTCCGAAACACTCCAGAATCATGAAAAAAGAGGAGGTACGTGATACAGTAAGTAAACGAACTCCGAAAAATCCGCAAAAATATTTTCTGTCAGTTTTGGAATATATTAAAAATTAGGAAAATAAGAAACAACTAGGAAGGCACCCTTGGTGGGCACAAGACACCAGGGCGCGCCTGGCAAGCCAGGCGCGCCCAGGTGGGTTGTGCCCACCTCAGGTACCTTTCGGACTCCGTTTTTCTCCCGTTTGCTTGTTTCCCAAGATAAAAAAAATCTTTATATACCCCTCGAACCTATTAACCACCGTATCACGGAGAAATCTCTTGTTCTTCTTTCTCATTGTTTTCTGACTGATCTGAAAACATGTCTTCTCAAGATTCAGCGGAGGATTGTCCAGTTTCTTATCGGCCTTTGGATAAAAATATCTTCAAGGATACCTATCCCTATATATGGTATACAGACGAGGAAGACGGAGATGAACTAGTCCCTCCTCGCTTTGAGCAAGAAAGAAAGGAGGCATTATGCAAAAGGATAATAAAGCTGTAGATAGAGAATGATGAGTTGAGGATGGATAATTTCGCCCTCAGACGCAAGTTAGAGAAAGAGAAGGACAAACACACTACCTCGCCACAACCTCCTTCTTCATCACCAAAGGAGACTTGAGTATTGGGTATGGGCACTCCCCTTGGCTTGTACCAAGCTTGGGGGGAGGTGCCCCGATATCGTATCACCTCCATTATCTTGTGCCTTTAATTATCTTAGTTCAGTCCTTAGTTATCTTTTCCTTTAGTTGAATAAAAGTTTAGTTTGATCCTTTCTTTTCGAGTGTTTGCTTAGTGATCTATCCTTGTAATCGTGTGCTAGATATACAATAAAGTTTAGTTTGACTTTTGCTTTCTTTATTTTCAAGTTTAATAAAAAGAAAGGAAATAAATGAAAAATATCATATGCTAATCTTATGGTAAGTAATGACATCACATAAGCAAGAGTATAATTAGTATTATTGGAGATTGACAAACATAGCATTGGTCAATGATGCAATTCATGAAAGAATTAATAAGGGAAGAGAAGATTCACACCCAAATACACTATCTTGGACATCTTTTATGATTGTGAGCCCCCATCAAAATATTATATGCCAAAATTGTTGACGTTGGACAAGGAAGACAACATAATGATTTATGTTTGTTCATATTCACATAGAAGTTATATTGTCATAGATCCTTTAACATGTGGTGCTTGCCCCCATCTTTGCTAGCCAAAAATTCCGCACTAAGTAGAGATACTACTTGTCCATCCAAAACCCTTAAACTGAATCTTGTTTTGAGATTCCACTATACCTACCTATGGATTGAGTAAGATCCTTCAAGTAAGTTGCCATCGGTGTAATAAGGCAATAAAATTGCTTCTAATTGGGTTAGATCATTTAGTGTAAGAGAAAATTGAGTGTTGTACAAACTTGTGATGGCAAAGAATAAAAGTGACAGACCGCATAACAAAGATTGCTATCATAAGGGGCAATATAACGTGACGTTCTTTTGCACTAAGAGATTGAGCATACAACCAAAAAGCGCATGTCAACCTCTACTTCCCTCTGCGAAGGGCCTATCTTTGACTTTTATGTGTTTACTTTTGTGTAAGAGTTAACGTATATATCTCTATTCTTTTTTACTTTCTCTTTTGGCAAGCACCATGTGGTGAGGAAAGATCTAGGCACATATATCCAGTTGGATGTGGGTGGACATGAGTTATTATTGTTGACATAACCCTTGAGGTGAATACATTGGGAGGCGAAACTATAAGCCCCTATCTTTCTATGTGTCTGGTTGAAACTTTTTGCTCATGTGTATGCAGTGAGTGTTAGCAATTATAGAAGACTATATAAAGGTTGAGTATGTGGACTTGCCAAAAGGCTCCGATACGTGATCCTTCCTGAAAAGATGATGAATTGTACTTGCAAAATTGACTGAGAACATAGTTTGTTGATTTTCAATAGAGTTTATGCTTTATACTTCGATGTTGTGATGAATTGTTACTTGTTCATGAGAAGTTTATGATAAAACTTATGTGATAAAAGTTCTATAATAAAGTGTGCTGCTGTTATAATAATATACATGATGCTTCTATGTCTATATTTTGTTTTTATCGACACTTCTCTCTCTAAGCATGTGGACATGTTTTTCGATTTTGGTTTTCGCTTGAGGGCAAGTGAGGTCTAAGCTTGGGGGAGTTGATACGTCCATTTTGCATCATGTTTTCCTACTGTTATTTATGATGTTTTTATGCATAACAATGCTTTTTGGAGTAATTCTAGTGACTTCTCTCTCATAATATGCAAGGTTCACACAAAGAGGGAGAATACCGGTAGTTGTAATTTTGGACCTGAAGAAGCTACGCCAGGCCACCTATTCTGCACAACTCCAAATGAGCTAAAACTTTACAGAGATTTTTTTATGGAATATATAAGAACTATTGGAGCAAATAACTAGCAGATGGGACCCACCAGGTGGGCACAACCCACCTAGGTGTGCCAGGGCCCCCAGGCGTGCCCTGGTGGGTTATGCCCTCCTCGGCCCACCTCTGGTGCCCCTCTTCTGATATATAAGTCATTTTGACCTAGAAAAAAAATAAGGGGATGACTTTTGGGATGAAGCGCCGCCGTCTCAAGGCGGAACTTGGGCAAGAGCACTTTTGCCCTCTAGCGGAGCAATTCTGCCGGGGGAACTTCCCTCCCGGAGGGGGAAATCATCGTCATCATCATCACCAACAACTCTCCCATCTTGGGGAGGGAAATCTCCATCAACATCTTCAACACCACCATCTCCTCTCAAACCCTAGTTCATCTCTTGTGTTCAATCTTTGTACCGGAACCTTAGATTGGTGCTTGTGGGTGACTAGTAGTGTTGATTACTATGGTTTATTTGGTGGAAGATTATATGTTCAGATCCATTATGCTATTTAATCAGTAGTACACACCGGTGCTATACAAACGGTTTTAACCCCTTTCCGCGACGGCATTTGGAACCGTCGCCTAGTGAGTGACGGCGATAGGGGGGTCCTTCCCACACGACCCAAAAACCGTCAGGGATAGGGACCCTACGGTACTCCTACTTGTTTCTGCTTGCATTGCCATCGCAGTCGGTATTCTGTGGTGCTACATTTACGATGCGCGGCCCATCATAGACGGTTCACTATTATAGAACGTGTATGATGCGCGGACCATCACAAACGGTTAACTATTAAGAAGATTATCTAATCATCATATAAGTGTCGGACAGGATTACGAAACGGCGGACCGTCGTAACATCGTCGTACACAACAACTATCGCACACGCTATTCTGTGGTGCAACGTTTACGATGCATACTACATCAGAAACAGTTCATGGTTGTGAATCATGTACGATAAGGCAACTAACACAAATGTTTAGTTTGCTTGCACCGTTTGTGATATTGTCTGACATCGCACACGCTTTGCAAACGGCAACTGTGTGCTTGCTTGCACATGTTTCCTATCTGTGAATCGTCTCGGATTATGGTGTATATCGCAAACATTTGTGTTTTACCAACTGTGTGTGCCGTAACGAACTGGAGGGCGTAATTTTGCCGTAATTTAATTGCTGCTATTTCAAATTGTACCAGATTTTAATTTGAATTTGAATGTATGCTACAACTTTATTCATATCCATCAGGTTCAAACAACCAATGCATTATTCGATCCATAGGTACATATGTTCAAGAATTACATAAGAACCAAATAAAGAATTATGAACCACAGTTGTATACTTGTACTATTAAAGACGGTAAAGAAAGAGGCGAAATACATTCTGGTTGTTGAACAAGATGAAGCAGAATGCCCATATTGTGCCCTCCTCCATGCAGAAGGCACACACGACTCTAGTGCAACCCCTTGTGATGGCTGACCGCCCATCGTTCACGGTCTTCATGAAAACATCTAGATAATCATTGTGTTCTGGTAGAAATACTTTAACCTTTGCATGCCCACCAATCATGTAGTTTGAGAGGTAATCTTGAGTAAAGTACTTTGGCAACCACTGCAAAGGAAAAAGATTCATACATTGTCATCTAACACAACTCATTATGGGCAGTAAAAAGAAGGCTACAACGTTCTTACTTACCATCCTGCAGTTCGCTGTTGTCTTGGATAAAGTGTAAACAAATAGTTTAATTGCCATCTTTGGACCCATTTTACTAACAATCTTTATCAGCTTCCTCACTTAATGATGGTTCATCGATATCTCATTGCCCCATAGGCAGAAAGGGTACTTTGCCAATGACATATGTACCTAAAAGCACCAAGTTAATATTAGAAGCTAAACAACAATTTCACAATGATGTAGTACAACACTCTTTTATAATACTCCCTCTATTCCTAAATATCTGTCTTTCTAGCGATTTCAACAAGTGACTACATACGGAGCAAAATGAGTGAATCTACACTCTAAAATATGTCTATATACATCCGTATGTGGTAGTCCATTTGAAATCTCTAAAAAGACAAATATTTAGGAATGGAGGGAGTATCTTATAACATCCAATATACTCACATATTAGATGAATTAACATCTTATATTATCGACCGGAAGGAGTTTAGTGCATTCTTACAATTTATCGGCTGATTAACTGTTGCTGTATCCATGGGTTACAGTTATGTAACGCCCTCGATGTGGCTATATCTCCCACGTGTCGAAGCACGACTTAGAGGCATAACCGCATTGAAAGCAATGTCGCAAGTGAGGTAATCTTCACACAACCCATGTAATACATAAGGGAAAGAGATACATAGTTGGCTTACAATCGCCACTTCACACAATTACATGAATAAAACATTACATCATCCAGATACAATCAAGGTCCAACTACGGAACCAAAATAAAAGAAGAACCCCAAAAGCGACAAGGTCCCTCGATCGACCCCAACTGGGCTCCACTACTGATCAACTAGAACGAAACAACACAATGGACAAGATCTTCATCGAGCTCCTCCTTGAGCTTGGCTGCGTCACCTGCACGATATCATCGGCACCTGCAAACTGGTTTTGGAAGTATCTGTGAGTCACGGGGACTCAACAATCTCACATCCTCGCGATCAAGACTATTTAAGCTTATAGGAAGGTTAAAAGGTATGAGGTGGAGCTGCAGTAAGTGACTAGCATATATGGTGGCTAAACATACGCAAAAGAGAGCGAGAAGAGAAGGCAAAGCACAATCGAGAAACTATGATCAAGAAGTGATCCTAGAACAACCTACGTCAAGCATAACTCCAACACCGTGTTCACTTCTCGGACTCCGCTGGAAAGAGACCATCACGGTTACGCACGCAGTTAACGTATTTTAATTAAGGTCAACTTCAGGTTTTCTACAATCGGACATTAACAAATTCCCATCTGCTCATAACCGTGGGCACGGCTTTCGAAAGTTCAAAACCCTGCAGGGGTGTCCCAACTTAGCCCATCACAAGCTCTCACGGTCAACGAAGGATATTCCTTCTAGCAGGAAGACCCGATCAGACTCGGAATCCCGGTTACAAGACATTTTGACAATGGTAAAACAAGTCCAGCAACACCGCCCGAATGTGCCGACAAATCCCGATAGGAGCTGCACATATCTCGTTCTCAGGGCACACTCAGATTGTCTAAACTTCCGGTAGGCCAGCCCAGAGTTGCCCCTGGTGGCCACCGGCGGCTGACAGTTTGGACCAACACTCAGAGGAGCACTGGCCCAGGGGGGTTAAAATAATGATGACCCTTGAGTCTGCAGAACCCAAGGGAAAGAAAAGGCTAGGTGGCAAATGGTAAAACCAATGTTGGGCATTGCTGGAAGAGTTTTATTCAAGGCGAACTGTCAAGGGGTTCCCATTATAACCCAACCGCGTAAGAACGCAAAATCCGGGAACATAACACCGATATGACGGAAACTAGGGCGGCAAGAGTGGAACAAAACACCAGGCATAAGGCCGAGCCTTCCACCCTTTACCAAATATATAGATGCATTAATTAAATAAGATATATTGCGATATCCCAACAAGTAAACATGTTCCAACAAGGAACAACATCTCCATGTTCCAACAAGGAACAAACTTCAATCTTTACCTGCAACTAACAACGCTATAAGAGGGGCTGAGCAAAGCGGTAATATAGCCAAACAACGGTTTGCTAGGACAAGGTGGGTTAGAGGCTTGGTTCAACAATGTGGGAGGCATGATAAGCAAGTGGTAGGTATCGCAGCATATGCATAGCGAAAGAGCGAGCAACTAGCAAGCAAAGATAGAAGTGATTTCGAGGGTATGGTCATCTTGCCTGAAATCCTGCAAGGAAGAAGAACGAGTCCATGAAGAAGACAAACGGACATAGTCGAACGAATCCTCACAACACGATGTTATCGGAACCAACCCGAAGAAGCAATCACCGGAAATGAGCAAACAACAAAGTAAACAACCACCACATAAACATGGCATGATGCACAACCAAGTATGATGCATGTCCGGTTTAATGATACATGGCATGGCAAAGTGCACAAGCAATCCTACAAATTAAGTGGAGCTCAATATGCAACGGGTTGCATATTGTCGAAACACCACATTCAAGTTATTTAGTTCGATCTCGTTTATGTACCCAACAATATTAAATGTTGTCAAACATGGCAAGAGGGTGAAGCAAAGTAAACCTACCTATCTAGTCAAGTTTAAATGAGGCCGGAAGCAACGAACAACAATTCCGGAAAATCCTCATATGCATATATTAGGTTTGGTCCTATTCTGCCCTAAACATTATTTTAGAGTTGTTAAACATGCAAGATGAGTGCACCAAGTAAATCTAGGCATTTTCTACCCCATTTACATATAAAATTTATTAAAATCCGAGTTACGGTTATTTAGTTATGAAATAAATCATTTTAACATGGCATAGGGGCAAATTATATGCAAACAACATTTTAAACATTTCAAACATGGATGAAAGTTGGATATTATTAAACTAGATGAAATTCTAAGCATTTTTCATATATAAAACATTTTAGTCCGATGCACGGTTGTGGAGTTATTAAATGCATGAAGTTGGAGGGTTTTACTACAAATCTATTTTTTACTGGATAAAAGACAAATTTGCAGACAGGAAAAAAATGACTATGGGCTGAATCTACACACGCTGGGCCTACAGAGGGGGCTGCGGGGAAACTCACCCGTGGGCTTTGGCCCAAGGCGGTGGAGAGGAAAACCAGACATGGGCCTCGCGGATCTGGTGGCCCACGCGAAGTCGAGGCAGAGGAGGGTGCTGGGCCTTGGGAGGCACCGGCCCACGATGGCGCTGGAGCGGGCGCTTGAGGTCAACGGTTCGAGGAGCTCGCTGGAGAGAGGTCATGGCAGGGACGCCGGTGGGTCCACGACGAGGCAGCGGCGTAGGCGAGCAGGGGAGGCCAGGGCCGACGAGGATGGATGGATCCGAGGGCGGGGTTTCCAGATCCGGCGACAGTTCAGGGCGAGGAGGCCGGCAACGACCTCGACGGCGGTGGAATGGGCAACTCCGGCGACGGGGATCTCTCCTGCGCGAGGGAGAGAGCGAGGTCTGAGAGAGGCGGCGAAAAAAACAAAGGAGGAGGAGGACGGGGTCGGCGAGGAAGGACCTCGGGTCGGCGACGAGGCCGGCGTGCTCGGCGGTCTTGGTCGCCGGCGGCGGACGGCGGGGCGTGAGGAAGAGGGGATCGGGGCTCTCCCGATCTGAAACGAAGGCGGCGGCGCATAGGTTCGGGGACGGGTTCGTACAGGCCCAAATCTGGCCCGGCGCGGGCCAGCGGCGGGCTCCGCTGGCCACGGTGAAGTGGGGCACAGGGGGGAACGCGTGGCGCGCTGGGGTTGGCTGGAAGGCGGCTGAGAGGTGAGGTGGCGCGACATGGTTGGCTACGGGGGCGCTGGCGGCGGCGCCAAGTGGCGGAGATGGGTTCGGCCAGCGCGGAATGCGATGAGGGCGGCGGCGGCTGATGATTGGCGCGCTGAAAACAAGG
>NC_041380.1:165502560-165506196 GCF_002162155.2 Triticum dicoccoides | reverse complement strand
TGGAGGACGCCAAAAATGGCATGTGGGGGTATTTATAAGGTAAGGGGGCTAGGGTTAGAGGTGTTAGGAGGGGGTTTAGGAGCGTTTCAGAGCCTCCGATCGCGATCTGACGGTCCGAAACAGAGGGGGCTTTAGGTGGTCTGCAAGTGGGTTGTGAAAAGAGGTTGGGCTGAGATGAGAGGAGAGGAGTGCAGCCCGGCAACTGTTTCCGGAGACCGAAAACGTCCGACGTTTTGACCGACTATAATGCCGCTATAGTTATCCGTTGGGGCGTCAAATGAACTCCGATTGCGATGAAACTTGGCAGGCGGTCTACCTACACTATAACAAGACCACACGTCAACTTTCATCCCATTCCGAGAACATTTTTCGGCCACTTATAAAATACTATTTCGGACATGCCGTGGGCGCGTGCAAGTGTGGTTGGGCTCAGAACGGACAACGGAGAGAACTTGAAGAACCCGGACGAATGCAAGTTTTGAAAACATGATGATGCAATGCACATGATGACATGATATGTAATGCATGACACGCAAGCAATGATAATGCAACAACAGCGAATAACTGGAGGACACCTGTCACATTGGTCTCGGGGCGTTACAAGTTAGTTTGAGCTAGTTCGGGCTCAAATAGCCCTAAAGTATATCTAAACATGAGGGCTAGTTTGAGCTAGTTGGATCTATAACTCACCCAAAAAAACTATCCAACCGAAGAGGTGCTAATTGTAGCTAGTTCTCCTAGTGCATTTATTGTCAATCTAACCCTGCCATCCAAACAACTCTTTGGATGGAGTTAGTTCAGGGTTAGTCATGAGCTAGAAACTAACTGTAACCTCTAGCTAAGTTGAGTATCCAAACAGGGCTGTGTTGTTGTTGTTGCTGCTGCTCTTCTACGTATATCTAGACATCATTAGGACATTAATGTAACACTCTTCCTTGTTGCTATGTAGCCTAGGATTGCACATTTAGACATTAAGTACAATGCATGTTGCTATGTAGCCTCAGATATATTACATATGGCCCTAGTTAACCTAACGATAAATGGGTTGCAGATATATTCAGTTAAAAGTCCGATTCACCGATTAGTCCCTTATCAGCCCCCGGCCTATATGGTACCAGCTACCGATATCCTGAACAGTGAGCAAATATAAGTCATGGGATGAAACTAACCTCGATGGAAAACAGCAGTCGTTCCCAAAATTGTCCTGTGTAGGTACATCGAGAAGCATGTTAAGCACAACAGGCTAAACATCAACCAAAATTATCCATGGCAGACAAAATAATCTCCAAAAGATAGCTCCAATGTGCAGGTTTAAGCACACTAGTAAAGCAAAACAAGTGGAAAGGTGTGTTAACTGCAACAGGCCTAACATTTAACAACAAGCAAACATAGCCATTCAAACTGGTATTGTGCCAGTCTAAGTACACTAGTTATTGTTAAATAAAATGGAAAGGCGTTAACTACAAGATGGAGCAACCAAATGTAGTCATTCATAGTGGTATTTTTGAAACTGGTATTGATGAAATTGAACTGCACAGTTCATACTTGCACATATAGAACATCACGTTTTGAATAACTGGAATAAACAAGGCATACTACGAACAACCAAAGATAGCGTTTGAAACTGGACATATGCTAACTAGAAACAACCGAACAATCGAAAAACTTTAAAAGAGGCATATGCTAGCTATAACAGGCTTAACAACAAGCAAATATATGCATTCCTATCGGTATGTTTAAAATTGGATTGATGAAATGTACTGCACAGTAAATAATTGCACATATAGAGCATCATATTGTGAACAACTAAAATAAACAAGGCATACTGCAAACAATCAGATATAGCAATTAAAACTGCACATATTCTCACTACACTACAAAAGGGACTCGACAAAACAAATCATGGGTTTCCCCTTGTGAAGAGGCACGAGAAACATATCATGGGTTTCCTCACTTGTCACGGATGGGCTCGTTCCCGTGGGAAGAGCACAGACCTTGGATGCGCTCCATGTTGTCGCAGATGGGCTCCTTCCCCTTGGAAGAGAATGGCTGTAGGGTGCCCCCCTGATGTCGCAGACGGGCGCTTTCCCCTTGGAAGAGCAGATGGGCTCTTTCCCCTTGGAAGAGCCGGAGAGGGTGCCCTCCTCATGGTCACCGTCGATGAGGTCTGACTTGGAAGCTGTGGATCCCAAGCCAGCGCCGCAGAACGCGTCCTTCAGAAATGAAAAAAAGCGGCTTGATGGCGATGTAGGATGACAAATTGTTGATAGCAAGCCAGAGGAGATTAGCGGCATGGCCATGGATGAGATCGACGGTGGTTGAACCCGAGGGGTTGGGGTGGGCCACTTAACCTGTGACATAGCCCGCCTCAGGCCGTCGCTGTCGATGACCTCAATGTCGTAGCCGGCGGCCGAGACATGCCCGCATACTCTAGCCCGCTACTTGAGTGACTGCCCCTAGTAATGGTCGTCAGCTTCCTCGGCGACGTCGGGCGAAGAGGCCGCGATACACCTCTTTTGGGCCAGTCGCTCCTCGAGCTCGACGGGAAGCGTAGCCGGGCTTAGGCTGTGATGCTCTGGAGTGGGGGATGGGGATGGGGATGGGGATCTATAGGAAAGGGGGCGTTTGGCAGGCGTCATCTAAGAAACTCAAGGCGGGCTAGGTATGGAGATCGCTGGGTAAGCTGCATTGGCAAACCGACAGATGTTGACAATGGAGGCCTGTCGGCGGCGGTGGCAGTGGCGGCGGGGACCTTGCTAGGGTTTCGAGTGAGGGAGGGTGTGTGTGTGTGCGCGCGCACGCCCGGGGAGGTTTTGGTGTGTGTGTGTGTGTGCGGAGGGGGCGGGGGGTGTTTGAGGAAATGACGCGGGTACTGAAAATTTTACTACGCGGGACTCAAACGCGGGAGTGAAATGCCGGGGCTATTGAAAATTTTGATGATAGTGCATTGCACACGGTCCGGAGATAACAACCGTGTGTTATGAAACAGAAAAAACCTCGAGGTGGGCAGATATTTTATAGGGATGCAGGCGGGATTGGGAACAAGAAACACCGCACACGGTCCGAAGATAACAAGCGTGTGTTATGAAACAGAAAAATCCTCGAGGCGGGCATATATTTTTGAGAGGGGGAGCCTCGTGGAGCCCAATGTACTCTGCGGATGTGTGCGTGACAGGGGCACTGTCGTGGCACACAATTAGTTTGAGTGAGCCGTGTCTGTTGGGTCATCTCACTTGTCTAATGTTCATAAATTTGGCGAAAAAAGACGTCGGTGAGGGTCAGAACACGAACACGCTTGCATGTGGACCAAATTTATGTATGAAAAGGGTGGTTTGATTTTCAAATACCAAATGCAACTTCGATGTGGCACCTATCTCGCAAAGCACACGGTATTGCTTGCCCCCACCACCCCCCTCGTGTCGACACGAAGGGAATCCTAGGCTATGAATGCATGCCCCTTCCCCCCAACCGAGGTTCACCTAGCAAAGTGCGAAGTAGCTAGCAGCCCCCTCCTCCTTCGTGTCAGCACGAAGGGAATCCTAAGCTATGAATGCATGCCCCCAACCGAGGTTCACCTAACAAAGTGTGAAGTAGCTAGCAACCGCACCTTCCTCATGTCGGCATGAAGGGAATCCT
>NC_041380.1:165476810-165502114 GCF_002162155.2 Triticum dicoccoides | reverse complement strand
GCCAGAGAGGCATATCTCACCAAGATGGATCGTAAAACGGACCAAGAATAATCCACCTTGGTCGTACAACCTCCCTCTTGTTGTTGGTTAAAGTGATGGCCGTCCATGTGATCCCGGAGATGGGCCAGCTCGCCAATAATCATGCAAATAGCTAGTCCCCGAAGACAACCACTGCATGTGTGTGGCCCAAACATATGTATGGAGAGGTGTGTTTTTGAGTAACAATGGAACAACTTTGATGTGGCACCGTGATTTCGAACTAGAAATCCCCACACTGAGAGAGGGTTATGTTGATGATGCATATGTATGTTACACCACACTTCAAGCCAACGACGGGATTCATGCATGCATGCGTGCATAGTATATGCGCTCAAACTTAAGGTCTGAATCTCACCATGACCTATACTATGATAACATGAACCAAATGAAGAATCCGCCATGGTAACCTATCTTGTTGTTGGTCAAGGTGATCATGGATGTCCACGCGGGCCCACGAATATATAGGCTTGTCGTTGATAACCACGCGAGGGAGTGTGCCGTTCGAAGGCAACCACTACATGCATATGTATGGAGGTGATGCATGCATGCATGTTTGAATACCATTTCACAACATTGATGTGGCGCGTCCGTCAAAAATCATACACTAGCTCCCCACACAGAGCGAGATTGGTTCATGACGTGTCGTTATACTAGCCACTTCGACTCGATGGGAGGGACTCATGCGTACACATGCTTGTGTGTGTGCTCAAACTGTATCATGCATGTCATCCCAGAGCATGACCTATATATATACCGTATTACAAGCAAAAATAATAATCTCCTCCTAAGTCAAATTAACCTCTCTTGTTGTCAGGCAAAAAGTAGTGATGGACCAAGCGGGCCCATAGATGGAAAGTATCGATATCGATGATAACCGCTTAAGTGGGTGTGAGAGGAAAACCACCACTGCTTTGCATGTGGTCCAAACATATATATGTTGAATACCCAAAATGCACAACTTTGATGTGCCACATGCCTCAAAACCGTAAACCATGCACCCACACAGAGCGAGGTTCATGAAGCGTACTACATATGATGGTCCCCTTCCCCCCCTCTTCACCGCATACTATATGCCCCTGCCATAATATGTACACCCCAAAAGAATCCTCATCGATGGTGAAATTAATTAACCTCTCCCGATGTAGGTCAAAGTAATGCATGCATGCATCGACAATGGCCTCATGGGCCCATAGATGGAAGCGTCACACGTGAGTGTCCTTGCTAGAATAACCACCGCGTGCATGCATGTGGCCCAAAGAGGTGTTTTGTGATGTTTGAATAGCCAATTTCACAATTTTGATGTGGCACGTGCCTCGAAAACCAAAAAGTCCCAACATTGAGTGAGGTGTACTTGTACACGGACGCGCGCGTACGTATAGTATATATGCTAGTCCCCTCCCACCTCTTCGATGCATACTATATACCACCATAACACAAACAAAAAAGATTCTACCTTGATGGTCAAATTAACCTCACTGCCGGCTATTCGTCAAAGTGATGGATGACGACCTCGTGGGCCCACAGAAAGCGTCACACGCGAGTATTGAGTGTCGTGTAGGACAACCATCGACTGCATGTGGCCAAAACTTGTACGTATGAAAGGGTTGTGTAATGTTTTAAATAACGATTTCACAACTCTGATGTGGCACCGGCCTGCCTAACAAAATGGTCAACCCACACGATGGCTCACAACTAGTAGTGTACTGCGAGCCACCCGCCAGCCCCCCACACACACCCACACACACACCGCGAATCCACCGCAACTACGATGCATGTTAAATTAATTATCCCGCGGTGAATATATGTTACCAAAGAAGGGAGGTTTTAATTTCGAAAAAATCACAGAGATCATTAAGCCGTTTCAGTACATTAATTGATTGATTTTCTACGGGTATAATGTGCAAAAATCAAATTTGAGCTACATGCACATGTGACAGTGCACCTAAATGGATTGCAAAAACACATGTGTTGCACTGGGTGCATGTTTACTCTCCATGCAACAAATTTCAAACATTGACAATCCTGATTTTTAAATTCTAGTACATCCAAAAATTATTTGAAGTTCATGAAACTTATCGTGTTGTCATATAGACACCAATACAAAGTGGCATTGTAATTTTTTTGTCAAATTTGAGACCAGTTTTGCTGTAATCTTTATCTACTTACAAACGGGAGATTATTAATAATTGGGAACCAATATCCCAAACGGATTATTTATACAAACCATGAGCATTAGACCAACAATGGATACGTTCCATCCTTCGGTTAAGCAATAAAGCGGCCGCATTAATCATCCAAATGGAAAAACAATGTACATGCCGCCGCACGACCCGTGAGCCGTGCGAGCAGGTATGAGTTAACGGAACGCATGCGAGCAGTCCGCCGCACAGGCAGATGGGGAGGCGTGCGTGTAGGTGTGTGAATTGATGGAGGCGTGCTCGCCGCGCAGTGTCATCAGGAGGCATGCGAGTAGCTGTGTGAAACTTTGGTAGGCATGCCAACAGTCCGGTGCGCAGGCTCACCAGGGAAGCGAGCCACCGGTTTGACGGCTGCCCGCCTCTCTCCCACAACTCCCACTACTCCATATTAATGGTGTGCCCGAGCGGCCACACCCCCATCCTTGCCACACACACACAATCCTCTCTCTCTGCTTGCATCCTTGACACCGCTCTCAGTCCTCAAAGTCGTCAATGTATGAGGATGCCGCTGAAGCGCCCCATCGGAGGGAGTGGCAACGCCAGGGCTGCTAAAGCACCAGAGCATGGCGTGGAGATGGAGACAGAGGTTGCCATCACCGCCGGAGAGTTATTGCTGCACCCTGACGTCGTCGAGCTTCCACAGCCGGAGGCAGAGTTGCACACCGACTCTGGTGACGACCCTGGCGAAGACTCCGGCGACGACTCCGACGACCACTCCGGCGACGAAGGACAGCTGGTTAGTCATCTATACCCATTTATGTGTCAAATAGATCATAGGGTTTCTCTGGTTACTCCTACCTCCCTCTTTTTGGAATAGAAATTCTATGGTTATGTTATCCCAATCCATGAAATATGAGTAAGTTTGTTAGATCCGTGTAGTGTATTGTTTTTTGAATGGTACAAGTGATAAGTGATTAGTTGTTTCATCTGTGCAAATGATTTCTGCTAGTAATCCGACTAGGGTTAGTGTTAGTGCAAATAATTCCTACCCAGGACTTGACAATTCATTTTGAATGACCTACATATGTTTGTGACATTATTTTCTTCAAGATTGGTCTGTACATAGATGACTGTGCTTATAAATCGAACCATAATATCTGGATATGCATAAATAAATAGACATAAATTCCTAATCCTACTTCATGGCATGTAATCATTGATTTGATGCCAAATTTGTTTTACTATTTGTATAGGTGTTGTCTGATGTCTACTACGCAACTTTATTCTTGTAGACACGTGTTGGGCCTCCAAGCGCATAGTTTTGCAGGACAATAGCAATTTTCCCTCAAGTGGATGACCTAAGGTTTATCAATCCGTGGGAGGCATAGGATGAAGATGGTCTCTCTCAAAAAACCCTGCAACCAAATAATAAAGAGTCTCTTGTGTCCCCAACACACCCAATACAATGGCAAATTGTATAGGCGCACTAGTTCGGCGAAGAGATGGTGATACAAGTGTAATATGGATGGTAGAAATATATTTTTATAATCTGAATAAATACAAATAAAAAGGTAGAAAATAGTAAATGGGCACAAAAACGGTATTGCAATGCTTGAAAATGAGGCCTATGGTCCGTACTTTCACTAGTGCAATCTCTCAACAGTGCTAATATAATTGGAGCATATAACCGTCCCTCAACGTGCAACGAAGAATCACTCCAAAGTTCCTATCTAGCGGAGAACATAAGACGGAATTGTTTGTAGGGTACGAAACCACCTCAAAGCTATTCTTTCCGATCAATCTATCCTAGAGTTCGTACTAAAATAACAGGAAGCTATTCTTTCCAATCAATCTAACTATGAGTTCATACTAAAATAACACCAAAGCAAATTCATATTTATAATATTCAATCCAACACAAAGAACTTCAAAGAGTGCCCCAAGATTTCTACCGGACAAACAAATACAAGAATGTGCATCAACCCCTATGCATAGATTACCCCAATGTCACATCGGGAATCCGCGTTGAGTGCCAAAACATATATCAAGTGAATCAATACGATACCCCATTGTCACCACGAGTATTCAATTGCAAGAACTATATCATGTGCTCTCAAATCCATAAAAGTATTCAATCCGATAAAAACGAAATCTCAAAGGGAAAAACTCAATTCATCACCGCAAGATAGAGAGGGGAAAACACCATATGATCCAACCATATTAACAAATCCCGTGATACATCAAGATCGTGACATCTCAAGAACACGAGAGAGAGAGAGAGAGATTAAACACATAGCTACTGGTACAAACCCTCAGCCCCGAGGGTGGACTACTCCCTCCTCATCGTGGTGGCCGCCGGGATGATGAAGATGGCCACCGAAGATGATTCTCCCTCCGGCAGGGTGCCGGAACGGTGTCTAGATTGTTTTTTCGTGGCTACAGAGGCTTGCGGCGGCAGAACTTCTGATCTAGGGTTATTTCTGATGGTTTCTCTATTTATAGGATTTTTGACGTTGATTTCACGCTAAGATGGGCCTCGAGGTGAGCACAACCCACCGGGGCAAGCCAGGGCCCCCAGGCGCGCCCTGGTGGGTTGTGCCCTCCTCGTGGCTCTTCTGGCCCTCCCACGAAGCTTCGGGGGTCTCTTTTGTTCCATAAAAATCGTCAAAAAGTTTCAGCTCATTTGGAGAACTTTCATTTTTGCACAAAAAACAACACCACGGTAGTTCTGCTGAAAACAACACCAGTCCAGGTTAGTTACATGCAAATCATACCAAAACCATATAAAATTGTTGTAAACATGGCATGAATACTTCATAATTATAGATACATTGGAGACGTATCAGCATCCCCAAGCTTAATTCCTACTCGTCCCCGAGTAGGTAAATGATAAAAGAAATAATTTATGAAGTGTGAATGCTAGCAAAGTGCATAAGTTTGATCAATGATAATTTCAATCACTTTTCCTAGCATCATAATAGAAACTCTTTCTCATGAAACTTATCATGTTAAAGTAGCAACCAATTCACATATTAAGGTTGAAACAATGAATTCTCTTGAAACTCAACAATCGATGTTCTCAGTCACCAAGCAATTGCAATTCAAGTTATTCAACAGAGTCTAAGTAAGAGCTCCACATACTCAACCATCATATAGTCTTCTATGATTGGTAACACTCACCGCATACACATGAGCAAAACGATTCAATCGGACACATAGAAAGATAGGGGCTTATAATTTCACTTCCCAACGTATTCACCTCAAGGGTGATCTCAACAATAATAACACATGCTACCCATATCCAACTGGATATATGTGCCTAGATCTTTCCTCACCACATGATGCTTGCTGAAAGAGAAAAATAAAAGGAATAGATAGAAAAACTTTGACTCGTGCATGAAAGTAAATACATAAAAGTAAAAGATAGGCCCTTCGCAGAGGGAAGCAGAGGTTGCCATGTGCTTATTTGTTTGTATGTTCAACCCCTTAGTGCAAAATAACATCACATTATATTGCCCCTTATGATAGCAACCTTTATTATGCAGTCTGTCGCTTTTATTCTTTGCCATCACAAGTTCGTACAACACTCAATTTTCTCTTACACTAAATGATATAACACTTTTAGAAGCAATTTTTATTGCCTTATTGCACCGATGACAACTTAGTTGAAGGATCTTGCTCAATCCTTAGGTAGGTATGGTGGACACTTGAAAATAAGATTTTGGTTTAAGGGTTTTTGGATGCACAAGTAGTATCTCTACCAGGTGCGGAATTTTTGGCTAGCAAGGATGGGGGGAAAGCACCACATGTTGAAGGATCTATGACAATATAACTTCTATGTGAATATGAACAAACATAAACCATTAAGTTGTCTTCCTTGTCCAACGTCAACAATTTTGGCATATAATATTTTGATGGGGGCTCACAATCATAAAAGATGTCCAAGATAGTGTATTTGGGTGTGAATCTTCTCTTCCCTTATTAATTCTTTCATGAATTGCATCATTGACCAATGCTATGTTTGTCAATCTCAAATAATACTACTTATACTCTTCCTTATGTGATGTCATTACTTACCATAAGATTAGCATATGATATTTTTCATTTACTTCCTTTCTTTTTATTAAACTTGAAAATAAAGAAAGCAAAAGTCAAACTAAACCTTATTGTATATCTAGCACATGATTACAGGGATAGATCACTAAGCAAACACTCGAAAAGAAAGGATCGAACTAAACTTTTATTCAACTAAAGCAAAAGATAACTAAGGATTGAACTAAGATAAGTAAAGGCACAAGATAATGGAGGTGATACGATACCGGGGCACCTCCCCCCAAGCTTGGTACAAGCCAAGGGGAGTGCCCATACCCAATACTCAAGTTTCCTTTGGTGATCATGAAGAAGGAGATTGTGGCGAGGTAGTGTGTTTGTCCTTCTCTTTCTCTAACTTGTGTCTGAGGGCGAAATTATCCATCCTCAACTCATCATTCTCTATCTCCAGCTTTATTATCCTTTTGCATAATGCCTCCTTGATTTCTTGCTAAAGGATCTCTGACAATATAACTTCTATGTGAATATGAACAAACATAAATCATTATGTTGTCTTCCTTGTCCAACGTCAACAATTTTGGCATATAATATTTTGATGGGGGCTCACAATCACAAAAGATTTCCAAGATAGTGTATTTGCATGTGAAGGTTCTCTTCCTTATATTAATTATTCATGAATTGCTTGCATGACCAATATTGTGATTGTCAAGCTTCAAAAGATTTCACTTTCTAAACCTAATGTGAAGCTACCACTAGGCATGATATAGTTTCCAATTTATTCAACAATTTACTCATAGGATATAAGTGAAGCACAAGAGTAAATGACAAGCTACTCCAAAAAGATATAAGTGAAGATCATGTGAGTAGTTAAGTAAATGGGCAGCTAATTGAGGACTCTGTCTTATTAAAAACTTCCAGATCTAAGAATTTGTTTAAAACAGCAAGCAAAACAAAACAAAACAAAATGAAAGTCCAAGAATAGCACACATCATGTGAAGAAGTAAAAACTTAGGCTCAACCGATACTAACCGATAATTGTTGAAGAAGAAAGGTGGGATGCCTACCGGGGCATCCCCAAGCTTAGATGCTTGAGACCTCTTGAAATATTATCTTGGGGTGCCTTGTGCATCCCCAAGATTGAGATTTTTTGTCTCCTTAATTCCTTTTATATCACGGTTTTCCTAAATCTCAAAAGCTTCATCCACACAAAACTCAACAAGAACTCGTGAGATAAGTTAGTATAAACCAATGCAAAAACCTTATCATTCTCTACTGTAGTAAATCACTAAAATTATTATTCAACATTGCATACTAAATGCCTCTGCATATTTAATACTCCTATCCTCAAATAGAATCATTAAACAAGCAAACATATGCAAACAATGCAAACATAAACAGCAATCTGCCAAAACAGTACAGTCTGTAAAGAACGCAAGAGTATCAATAATTACCTAACTCCAAAAGTTATGAAAATTTGCCACACTGTAGAAAATTTATCAGAGCTCATTTTTCAAAAAGTTTCAACATTTTATCACATTCTGACTTTTCTAGAGAATTCTTGCAACAGCGGTAAACTTTCTGTTTTCAAACAGCAACATGTATACTTGCAAAATAAGTATGGCAAAGGCTATCATTGCCACTTTTATTGAAATAAAAGATGCAAAAAATTATTCTAAATAACAGCAAGAAAATCCTAACAAAATAAAATGATGCTCCAAGCAAAACGCATATCATGTGATGAATGAAAACATAGTTCCAAGTGAGGTTACCGATAATGCTGGAGACGTCAGAGGGGATGCCTTCCGGGGCGTCCCCATGCTTAGTTGCTTGGATCTTCCTTGAATATTACCTTGGGGTGACTTGTGCATCCCCAAGATTAGGGTCTTGTCACTCCTTATTCTCCTCATATCGACATCTCACCCAAAACTTGAAAACTTTAATCACAGAAAACTTAACGAAACTTTGTGAGATAGGTTAGTGTCGGTGCACAAAAGGAGGGGTCCTATTTTGTACCCCTTTACTTGTGCGCGGGCAGTTGGAGCTGTGCCTGTGGCCACACATAGCGGGCAGAGGAAGGAAGCAAAGCCACAAGACAACCAGAGGAACAGCAAGCCAGAAACACGAAGAGCAGAAGGGCGAGGTGAACTCCCCCGGCAAGGCCCTTGTCGGGGCAGCCTCCACAGCCCCGACAAGAACCTTGCCGGGGCAACTTGCCCAACACCAACAGAGCCGCCACCCTTGAGCCCAAGAGTTCCAACACCATCAACCACTTTGGAACCGATGCTCAGGAGGCACCTCCTTGGTGGCCTGCAGAACTTTGTGGAGACCAAGAACATGCAAGACTAGATGATAACCAGAGGATGACGATCCTCGGCAAGATCCTTGCCAAGGATACCCACGAGACCCCCCCGGCAAGACCCTTGCCGGGGACTCCCACGACGCCACGACTAGAATCTTGCCAGGCCCCCCAGCAAGACTCTTGCTGGAGACATCCGCGGGGCCGCTGCCAGGCCCACATCTTCCAAGGCTCCACCGCCGTTCCCATGCAGCTGCCGGCCCACCAGCTAGGCGAGAACCTGCGTGCCGACGTGCGGCCTATAGGCCAACTCAACAAGCACCTGTGTGGTGTCATGCGGATCTTCGTGAAGACTCTGCCACCGCACCAAGTCAGCAGCTAGCCAACGTGGCGCTATACGCCTTGTCAGCTCGGACGCGCGTCAAATCCAGGCGAGGCGGCGACAGCTGGGACGAGCTTCCTCGTCGTCCCCGAAAAAGCAAGAAGGGCACGTCAGCTACGCATTAAATGCATTTATCCTACAGTGCCAGGAGATAGACTCGACCACTGTATAGCTTTCCACCTCCTGTATGCAACGGTGGCGGCCCCTTCGACTATAAAAGGAGACCCGCGGCATACTGAGAGAGGATTCGGATTTTTTGGATCCTGCATGCTTTGTGGCTAGTCCAAGAACACCAGATAAACATAAACCGGCAGGAGTAGGGTATTACGCATCACTTGCGGCCCGAACCTGGATAATCCCCTTGCGTTGATCTCTCTATCCCGCTCTTTCCACAGCCCCGCGCCCGCCAACCATAGCAAAAGGGATTCCTCGTGATCCCGTAGGTGTCGTTTCCCCCGACAGTTAGTATGATAAAGAGCAAACCATTTCACTTTTGGTACTGTCAAAGACAAGATTCATAATTGTTATCACACAATGCCTGCTGTAGCATATCATTTCCACAATTTATATTGAGCAATATAAGACATGGAAACTAGAAAGCAAGCAAATTATGCTTTGAAAATGGTATCTGTCAAAAACAGAACAGTCTATAGTAATATGTACTCCAACCATACTTATGCTACTCCAAAAATCCTGAAAAACTAGGAAAACCTGAATTTGTCTATTAATCTTCTGCAAAAAGAATCAGCATTTATCACACTTATGTTAAAAATGAGAATTGTTTTCCTGAGCGCAAAAAAATTGTTTTTCAGCAAGATCAAATCAACTATCACCGTAAGCCATCCCAAAGGTCTTAGCTGGCACTTTGTTGAAATTAAAGCAATAAAAAATGATTACTACAGTAGCATAATCATGTGAACACACAGAAAAAAGTAGGTAAAAGTGTTGGGTTGTCTCCCAACAAGCACTTTTCTTTAATGCCTTTTAGCAAGGCATGATGAGTTCAATGATGCTCGCATAAAAGATAAAAATTGAAACATAAAGAGAGGATCATGAATCACATGGCAAGCACATTTAAGCCTAACATACTTCCTATGCATAGGGATTTCGTGAGCAAATAATTTATGGGAACAAGAATCAACTAGCATAGGAAGGCAAAACAAGCATAACTTCAAGATTTTCAATACATAGAGAGGAAACTTGATATTATTGCAATATGTAAAAGCATATGTTCCTCTCTCATAATAATTTTCACTAGCATCATGAATGAATTCACCAATATAACTATCACATAAAGCACTCCTTTCATGATGCATAAGCATATAAATTTTATTACTCTCCACATAAGCAAATTTCTTCTCATCAATAGTAGTGGGAGCAAACTCAATAAAATAACTATCATGTGATTGAAAATTAAAATCCTGATGACAAGTTTCACGGTTATCATTATTCAATATAGCATACATGTCATCACCATAATCATCATAGATAGCAACCTTGTCCTCATAGTCAATTGAAGCCTCATCAAAAATGGTGGATTCATCACTAAATAAAGTCATGACCTCTCCAAATCCACTTTCATCATTATAATCATCATAACCAGGAGGCATGCAATCATTATAATAAATTTACAGATCAAATCTTGGGGGACTAAAAATATCATCTTCATCAAACATAGCATCCCCAAGCTTATGGCTTTGCATATCATTAGCATCATGGATATTCGAAGAATTCATACTAATAACGTTGCAATCATGCTCATCATTCAAATATTTTGTGCCAAACAATTTATTGACTTCTTCTTCTAACAATTGAGCACAATTTTCTCATCCATCATATTCCAGAAAGATATTATAAAGATGATCAATAATATGATGCAACCTCAATTCCATTTTTTGTCGTTTTATTTTATAAACCAAACTAGTGATAAAACAAGAAACTAAAAGATTCAATTGCAATATCTAGAGATATACCTTCAAGAACTCACCTCCCCAGCAATGGTGCCAGAAAAAAACTTCGTTGATGGGATGTGACTGACACTTACCTAACCTCCCCGGCAACGGCGCCAGAAAAGAGCTTGATGTCTACTACACAACTTTATTCTTGTAGACACGTGTTGGGCCTCCAAGCGGAGAGTTTTATAGGACAGTAGCAAATTTCCCTCAAGTGGATGACCTAAGGTTTATCAATCTGTGGGAGGCATAGGATGAAGATGGTCTCTCTCAAACAACCCTGCAACCAAATAATAAAGAGTCTCTTGTGTCCCCAACACACCCAATACAATGACAAATTGTATAGGTGCACTAGTTCGGCGAAGAGATGGTGATACAAGTGTAATATGGATGGTAGAAATATATTTTTATAATCTGAATAAATAAATACATCAAGGTAGCAAATATTAAATGGGCACAAAAATGGTATTGCAATGCTTGAAAATAAGGCCTAGGGTCCGTACTTTCACTAGTGCAATCTCTCAACAGTGCTAATATAGTTGGATCATATAACCGTCCCTCAATGTGCAACGAAGAGTCACTCCAAAGTTCCTATCTAGCAGAGAACATAAGATGGAATTGTTTGTAGGGTACTAAACCACCTCAAAGCTATTCTTTCCGATCAATCTATCCTAGTGTTCGTACTAAAATAACACGAAGCTATTCTATCCGATCAATCTAACTAAGAGTTTGTACTAAAATAACACCAAAGCAAATTCAGATTTATAATATTCAATCCAACACAAAGAACTTCAAAGAGTGCCCCACGGTTTCTACCGGACAAACAAAGAAAAGAACGTGCATCAACCCCTATGCATAGATTACCCCAATGTCACCTCGGGAACCCGCAAGTTGAGTGCCAAAACATATATCAAGTGAATCAATATGATACCCCATTGTCACCATGAGTATTCAATTGCAAGACATATATCAAGTGCTCTCAAATCCATAAAAGTATTCAATCCGATAACAACGAAATCTCAAAGGGAAAAACTCAATTCATCACAACAAGATAGAGAGGGGAAAACACCATATGATCCGACTATATTAACAAAGCCCGCGATACATCAAGATCGTGACATCTCAAGAACACGAGAGAGAGAGAGAGAGAGAGAGAGAGAGAGATTAAACACATAGCTACTGGTACAAACCCTCAGCCCCGAGGGTGGACTACTCCTCCTCATCATGGTGGCCGCCGGGATGATGAAGATGTCCACTGATAACCCACAAGTATAGGGGATAGCAACAGTTTTCGAGGGTAGAGTATTCAACCCAAATTTATTGATTCGACACAAGGGGAGCCAAAGAATATTCTCAAGTATTAGCAGCTGAGTTGTCAATTCAACCACACCTGGAAACTTAATATCTGCAGCAAAGTATTTAGTAGCAAAGTAATATGATAGTAGTGGTAATGGTGGTAACAGGTAACGGTAGCAAAAGTAATATTTTTTTTGTGATTTGTAGTGATGATAACAATAGCTACGGAAAAGTAAATAAGTGAAGAACAATATATGGAAAGCTCGTAGGCATTGGATCGGTGATGGAGAATTATGCCGGATGCGATTCATCATGAAACAATCATAACATAGAGTGGCACAGAACTAGCTCCAATTCATCAATGTAATGTAGGCATGTATTCCGAATATAGTCATACGTGCTTATGGAAAAGAACTTGCATGACATCTTTTGTCCCACCCTCCTGTGGCAGCGGGGTCCTATTGGAAACTAAGGGATATTAAGGCCTCCTTTTAATAGAGTACCAGACCAAAGCATTAACACATAGTGAATACATGAACTCCTCAAACTACGGTCATCACTGGGAGTGGTCCTGATTATTGTCACTTCGGGGTTTCCGGATCATAACACATAGTAGGTGACTATAACTTGCAAAATAGGATCAAGAACTCTCATATATTGATGAAAACATAATAGGTTCAGATCTGAAATCATGGCACTCGGGCCCTAGTGACAAGCATTAAGCATAGCAAAGTCATAGCAACATCTATCTCAGAACATAATGAATACTAGGGATCAAACCCTAACAAAACTAACTCGGTTACATGATAAATCTCATCCAACCCATCACCGTCCAGCAAGCCTACGATGGAATTATTCACGCACGACAGTGAGCATCATGAAATTGGTGATGGAGGATGGTTGATGATGATGATGGCGACGGGTTCCCCTCTCCGGAGCCCCGAACAGACTCTAGATCAGCCCTCCCGAGAGAGTTTAGGGCTTGGCGGCGGCTCCGTATCGTAAAACGCGATGAATCCTTCTCTCTGAATTTTTTCTCCCCGAAAGTGAATATATGGAGTCAAGGTTGAGGTCGGTGGAGCGTCAGGGGGCCCTCGAGGCAGGGGGCGCGCCCAGGGGGGTAGGGCACGCCCCCACCCTCATGGACAGGTGGAGGTCCCCCTGATGTGGATCTTTCTTCCAGTATTTTTTATATATTCCAAAATAATTCTCCGTTGATTTTCAGGTCATTCCGAGAACTTTTATTTCTGCACAAAAATAACACCATGGCAATTCTGCTGAAAACAACGTCAGTCCGGGTTAGTTCCATTCAAATCATGCAAGTTAGAGTCCAAAACAAGGGCAAAAGTGTTTGGAAAAGTAGATACGGCGGAGATGGATCAACTCCCCCAAGCTTAGACCTTTTCTTGTCCTCAAGCAATTCAGTTGATAAACTGAAAGTGATAAAGAGAAACTTTACAAACTCTGTTTGCTCTTGTTGTTGTAAATATGTAAAGCCAGCATTCAAGTTTTCAGCAAAGATTATGAACTAACCATATTCACAATAACATTTAGGTCTCATGTTTACTCATATAAATGGCATAATCAACTAGCGAGCAATAATAATAAATCTCAGATGACAACACTTCCTCAAAACAATCATGATATGATATAACAAGGTGGTATCTCGCTAGCCCTTTCTGAGACCGCAAAACATAAATGCAGAGCACCTTTAAAGATCAAGGACTGACTAGACATTGTAATTCATGGTAAAAGAGATCTAGTCAAATCATACTCAATGTAAACTAACAGTAATGGATGCAAATGACAGCGGTGCTCTCCAACTGGTGCTTTTTAATAAGAGGATGATGACTCAACATAAAAGTGAATGGATAGGCCCTTCGCAGAGGGAAGCAAGGATTTTAGAGGTGCCAGAGCTCGGTTTTGAAATAGATATGAATAGTATTTTGAGAGGTATACTTTCATTGTCAACATAACAACCGAGAGATGGCGATATCTTCCATGCTACACACATTATAGGCGGTTCCCAAACAGAATGGTAAAGTTTATACTCCCCCTCCACCAACAAGCATCCATCCATGGCTTGCTCGAAACAACGAGTCCCTCCAACTAACAACAGCCCCAGGGGAGTTTTGTTTGCAATTATTTTGATTTGATTTGCATAAAGCATGGGACTGGGCATCCCGGTGACCAGCCATTTTCTCGTGAGTGAGGAGCGGAGTCCACTCGTCTTGAGAATAACCCGCCTAACATGGAAGATACAGACAACCCTAATTGATACATGAGCTATTCGAGCATACAAAACAGAATGTTTATTTGAAGGTTTAGAGTTTGGCACATACATATTTACTTGGAACGGCAGGTAGATACCGTATATAGGTAGGTATGATGGACTCATATGGAACAACTTTGGGGTTTATGGAATTGGATGCACAAGCAGTATTCCCGCTTAGTACAGGTGAAGGCTAGCAAAAGACTGGGAAGCAACCAGCTAGTTAGCGACAATAGTCATGAACATGCATTAAAATTAATCAACACCGAATGCAAGCATGAGTAGGATATAATGCACCATGAACATAAATATCGTAGAGGCTATGTTGATTTTGTTTCAAATACATGCGTGAACATGTGGCAAGTCAAGCCACTCGAATCTTTCAAAAGAGGATACCACCCTATCATACCACATCACAACCATTTTAATAGCATGTTGGCACGCAAGGTAAACCATTATAAGCTCTTAGCTAATTAAGCATGGCATAAGAAACTACAATCTCTAATTGTCATTGCAAACATGTTTATTCATAATAGGCTGAATCAGGAATGATGAACTAATCATATTTACAAAAACAAGAGAGGTCGAGTTCATACCAGCTTTTCTCATCTCAATAAGTTCATCATATACTCATCATTATTGCCTTTCACTTGCACGACCGAATAGTGTGGATAATAATAATAGTGCATGTGCATTGGACTAAGCTGGAATCTGCAAGCATTCAATTCAAGAGAGAAGACAAGGTAATATGGGCTCTTTTGTCAGATCAACAATAATGCATATAAGAGCCACTTTAACATTTTAATCATGGCCTTCTCCTCTCAACCCCCAAAGGAAAGAAAAGAAATAAAACTATTTACACGGGAAAGCTCCCAACAAACAAAAGAAGAACAAGAAATATTTTGGGGTTTTCTTTTTAATTATTACTACTACAACATGAAAAGTAAACTAACTGAAAGCTACAACTAATTTTTTTGTTTTTTATTAAGGTTTATTAAACACATAAGAAGAAAGCATAAAAAGGAAAATAAACTAGCATGGATGATACAATGAAAAAGTATGAGCACCGACAACTAGCCTGACTGTGTGAACATGAATGTAATGTCGGTGAGAAATACGTACTCCCGCAAGCTTAGGCTTTTGGCCTAAGTTGGTCTATGACCATGGCTGGCTTGGCGAATATCCAAAGTTATAGTTGGGGTTGTACTGAGATGCAGTAGCTATTGCCTCATGAGCTGCCACCTAGAGACGGACCGTCTCCGTCCTCCTCTTATACTCGTCTGCCTCCTCCCTGGTTATAACATATCTCCCTTTTGCCTGAGAGTCAAAGATAGCAGGAGCAGGGAGAGCAACGTGATAGGTGCGTCGTCTGTCAAAGATTAGTCGGTACTGGAGGAACTGATCGTTCCTCTCAACAAACTGATGACGAACCATGGCCTCATAATCTAAATAAACAGGAGGCAACTCAATATCATACCCACGTATGTGTATATCAACAAAATTAGCTAGACGGGTTGCATAAATTCCACCAAAGAAATCTCCATTAAATCTATTATTATGCAACATACGTGCAACAATGGCTCCCAAATTATAATGTTTATCTCCTAATACAGCACTCCTGAGAACACTGAGGTTAGGGACACACATGTGACATGCTTCATCCTTACCATTTATGCACCTACCTATGAAGAGATAAAAATAATGTATAGCAGGAAAATGAATGCTCCCTATGGTAGCTTGTGTTATATCTCTAGATTCCCCCACAGTTATACTAGCAAGAAAATCTCTAAACTCAGATTTGCGAGGCTCACCAGTGCTGCCCCATTGTGGAAGTTTGCAAGCAGTATTAAAATCCTCTAAGTCCATAGTATAAGAATTTTCATAAAGATCGAACAGGACAGTTTGAGAATTGCATGATGATGAAAATTCAAACCTTCTCACAAAGGAATCAGTGAGATAGTGGTACTGGCGGCACTTCTCTGCCTCGAAGCTCTCAAGATCAGCATTACGCACATATGCGTTAAATTCTTCCTTGATTCCTGCTCGATCCGTAAAGTCATCTGAAGGCCATTCACAAGCCCGCACTTGAGCTTCCCTCGGTGGTTCATCATCGGCATCGCGTATTGCGAGCCTGGGTCCTTGCTTCCTTGAAGGACCACCTTGGTACATTTTCCTAAACATATTTCTTCCTCTGAAATTTTTAGTAACTTCAAAATAAAAGTGAACCAAACTCAACAAAATTGATAGCAACTACTCCTACAAGTGCCTAGAGGCAATATCATGCATTAAAACTACTTTTGACCATATAAATTTGACATGCAAGCTCAAGAATAGGGTCACCTAAGCAGCAAAATATGCAATGAATAAAGCACTAGAACAAAAACTAATTGGACCATTGGAGGAGTCACATACCAAGGAACAATCCCCCAAAGCAGTTTTGTGAATGGAGCTTTGAGCAAGGAGATCGAAAATGGTAGCAAAATGAGCTTGGACTCGGGTTTGAGCTGGCTAGTGATGTTTTTGGGAGGAAGAAGGAGTGTGTGGTAGTGGAATAAGTGGAGGGGAGCCATCGTGGGCCCACGAGGCAGGGGGCGCGCCCAGGGGGTAGGGAGCGCCCTGGACCCTCGTGGCCAGGTGCTTGCTCCCCTTGCTGTGTTCTCAGTGCCAGATATTCTCAAATATTCTAGAAAAAATCATATTTAAATTTCAGGGCATTTGGAGAACTTTTATTTTCGGGGTATTTTTTATGGCATGGATAATTCAGAAAATAGACAGGAAAATACTATTTTTGCTTTATTTAATATAAATAACAGAAAGTAAAAAGAGGGTACAGAGAGTTGTGTTTCCTAAATTCATCCATCTCATCCTCATTAAAACGAATCCACTAACAAGGTTGATCAGGTCTTGTTAACAAACTCATTCCGAATAACATGGAACCGGAGAATTTTCGAATAACACTAGGTTACCTCAACAGGGATATGCATGTCCCCAACAATAAGAATATCATATTTCTTCTTGACAGTAGGAAGAGGAAATTCAAAACCTCCAATAGTAATAGTTGAAATTTTTCCAATAGAATTGATATTGTGAACTTGAGGTTGTTTCCTCGGAAAGTGTATCATATGCTCATTGCCATTAACATGAAAAGTGACATTGCCTTCGGTGCAATCAATAACAGCTCCTGCAGTATTCAAAAAGGGTCTTCGAAGAATAATAGACATACTATCATCCTCGGGAATATCAAGAATAACAAAGTCCGTTAAAATAGTAACGTTTGCAACCACAACAGGCACATCCTCACAAATACCGACAGGTATAGTAGTTGATTTATCAGCCATTTGCAAAGATATTTCAGTAGGTGTCAACTTATTCAAATCAAGTCTACGATATAAAGAGAGAGGCATAACACTAACACCGGCTCCAAGATCACATAAAGCAGTTTTAACATAGTTTCTTTTTAATGGAGCATGATATAGTTGGTACTCCTGGATCTCCAAGTTTCTTTGGTATTCCACCCTTAAAAGTATAATTAGCAAGCATGGTGGAAATTTCAGCTTCCAGTATCTTTCTTTTATTAGTAACAATATATTTCATATATTTAGCATAAGGATTCATTTTAAGCATATCAGTCAAACGCATACGCAAAAAGATAGGTCTAATCATTTCAGCAAAGCGCTCAAAATCCTCATCAACCTTTTTCTTGGATGGTTTAGGAGGAAAATGCATGGGTTTCTGAACCCATGGTTCTCTTTCCTTACCGTGCTTCCTAGAAACAAAGTATCTCTTATCATAACGTTGATTCTTTGATTGTGGGTTATCAAGATCAACAGCAGGTTCAGTTTCTACCTCATTATCATTGCTAGGTTGAGCATCAACATGAACATCATTATTAACATTATCACTAGGTTCATGCTCATTACCAGATTGTGTTTCAGCATCAGAAATAGAAATATCATTAGGATTCTCAGGTGTGTCAATAGCAGGTTCACTAGAAGCATGCAAAGTCCTATCATTTTTCTTTTTCTTCCTTTTAGAAGGACTAGGTGCATCAATATTATTTCTTTGATAATCTTGCTCAATTATCTTAGGATGGCCCTCAGGATACAAAGGTTCCTGGGTCATTTTACCACCTCTAGTCATAACTCTAACATCATTATCATTTTTATTAGTATTCAATTCATTGAGCAAATCATTCTGAGCTTTAAGTACTTGTTCTACTTGAGTGGTAACCATAGAAGCATGTTTACTAATAAGTTTTAGTTCACCTTTAACATTAGCCATATAATCACTCAAGTGTTCAACCATATAAGCATTATGTTTCAATTTTATACCAACATAAGCATTAAAATCTTCTTGCTTAACCATAAAGGTATCAAACTCATCTAAGCATTGGCTAGCAAACATAGTAGGAGGGATTTTAGCTTTATCATATCTATAGAGAGAATTTACCTTTACTACCTGTGTCGGGTTATCAAGACCATGTATTTCTTCAACTGGCGGTAAATTAAGACCATGTATTTCTTCAATAAGGAGGTAAATTCTTAACAACTTCAGCTTTAATACCTTTTTCTTTCATAGATTTCTTTGCCTCTTGCATATCTTCAGGACTGTGAAATAGAATACCTCTTTTCTTTGGAGTTGGCTTACGAGTAGGTTCAGGAAGTGTCCAATTATTTTCATTAGTCAACATATTATTCAATAGAATGTCAGCTTCATCAATAGTTCTTTCCCTGAAAACACAACCAGCACAACTATCCAGGTAATCTCTGGAAGCATCGGTTAGTCCATTATAAAAGATATCAAGTATTTCATTTTTCTTGAGAGGATGATCAGGCAAAGCATTAAGTAATCGGAGAAGCCTCCCCCAAGCTTGTGGCAGACTCTCTTCTTCAATTTGCACAAAATTATATATTTCCCTTAAAATAGCTGGTTTCTTATGAGCGGGGAAATATTTAGCAGAGAAGTAATAAATCATATCCTGGGGACTACGCACACAACCAGGATCAAGAGAATTAAACCATGTCTTAGCATCAACCTTTAATGAGAACGGAAATAATTTAAGGATATAATAATTAGTAAATAGGGTCGCGATATCATTTAATTTAGTAAGATGTGCCACAACAGTTTCAGTTTATAGCCATAGAAAGGATCAGATTCAACTAAAGTAATTATATCAGGGTCAATAGAGAATTCATAATCCTTATCAGTAACAAAGATAGGTGAAGTAGCATAAGCAGGATCATATTTCATTCTAGCATTCAAAGTTTTTTGTTTCAGCTTAGCTAAAAGGTTCTTAAGATCATTCCTATCATTGCAAGCAAGAAAGTCTCTAGCAGTTTCTTCATCCATAACATAACCTTCAGGAACATAGGTAATTCATATCTAGGGGGAGAATCTTCATCATCACTTTCATCAATATTATCAGTTTCAACAATTTCATTCTCTCTAACCCTAGCAAGTTGTTCATCAAGAAATTCACCTAATGGCACAGTATTATCAAGCATAGAAGTAGTTTCATCATAAGTATCATGCATAGCAGAAGTGGCATCATCAATAACATGCGACATATCAGAATTAATAGTAGAAGTAGGTCTAGGTGTCGCAAGCTTATGTAGGGTAGGAACACTATGGGCCGATCTTTCACGATAGGAGCGGATCCCGCGATGAACACGAAGAACACGAGGAGGGGAACGAGGGAAATCACGGGGGAAACACAAGATAAACACTAAACCAACAAGAACAAGTTACACATGTGCTAGATCCTCGAATACATAGGGTTCACATGGTACACGATCAACTAAGGACGATACAAGGGTAAAGGTCGAGGTCTTGATGTTCTTCCCTAAAGAGGGGTCTTGAATCCGCTTGGGGGATCTTCACCGTAGGAGGCTCGAATCTCCGAGCAGAAGGTAACCAAGTGGATGAGAAAAGCTCTCCCACAAAATATGAGCTAATCCTTTGCTAACCCTAGCTAGAAGGAATAGGAGGTCCATATATAGTCTAAGTGCAAAAGGGGGCGAAAGTAGGGGTACATGGGCCTCGGGCCCGAATCTGGACACAGCCAGGTAACGGACGTCCGCTGGGGACCGGACCTCCGGTGTCTCAGGAGCGGCCGGACGTCCGGTGGCTGCCGGTCGTCCGCTCATTCTGGCTCGGATGCTGGTGTTGCGGATTTCCAGAGGCTACCGGTCGTCCGGTCGTCGGTCGTCCGCTGGCACCGGTCGTCCGCCCATTTGGCTCGGGTGCAGGGGCACCGGTCGTCCGGTCTGGGTTGGACGTCCGCTCGCTGGGGTTCGGCTGGAGCATCGGCGCCAGACGTCCGGTCTCGGCCGGTCGTCCGGTGGCTGGGACTTTTCCTTCAGCCCTTCTTCTTCTCCGTCTTCTCGTCCATCTTCCTCTTCCTCTTCTCCTTGCTCCTTAGCTTCTCCATGATACCTGAGAATGCACAAAGTGTCCATATGAGGTAGTAGCCATGTCTCATGTGCATCAAAGTGGAAATGTGAGAGGAGAGATGTCACCTTGGTTTCAAGGGCTCTTGCACGTGCTCGTGTCATGGGTCCAAGAGGTGTCTTAGGAGATGTAGTTGGGTCCATGGGGATGGCCTTGGGATGCTCCGCATCATCTCCCCTCCCTTTTGGAAGATCCGTCCTCGGATCAAATTCTTCATCATCATGGAAGGGAGAAAGATCTTTGACGTTGTAGATGTCGCTCATGTTGTACTTGTCGCGTGGGAGGTCAATCTTGTAAGCGTTGTCGTTGTATCGTGCGAGCACCTTGAAGGGTCCATCCGCTCGGGGTCGAAGCTTCGACTTGCGTTCTTGTGGAAAAAGGTCCTTGCGAAGGTGTAGCCAAATGAGATCACCAATGTTGAAGATCATAGGTTGCTTGTTGAAGTTGAGCTTGGTCGCAAGGCGTTGAACTTGGCGCTCGATGGTGTTTCTTGTATCTTCATGCACCTTCTTGAGATGTGTCACATGTGCACTTGCGTCCAAATTGATGCGCTCTTGGAGTGGTAGAGGGAGAATGTCCAAAGGGACAAAGGTTTGAAACCGTAGACGACCTCGAAGGGGGACTTGCCGGTTATTGAGTGTTTTGCTCGGTTGTAGGCGAACTCGGCGATAGGTAGGCACTCCTCCCACTCCTTGATGTTCTTATTGATGAGTACCGGAAGTAGAGAGGAGAGTGTGTGGTTGGTAACTTCTGTTTGGCCGTCGGTTTGTGGATGATACGACGTGGAGAAAAGTAGCTTGATTCCGAGCTTGGCGCATTGGGTCTTACAAAAGTAGCTAAGGAACTTGACGTCGCGGCCCGAGACGATAGTCTTGGGCACTCCATGTAGAAGCAATATTTCCCTACAAAAGAGATTAGCAACATGTGAAGCATTGTCTATCTTGTTGCAAGGAATAAAATGTGCCATTTTTGAGAAACGGTCCACAACGACAAATACCGAATCCTTCCCATTTCGAGTCCTAGGCAAACCAAGTACAAAGTCCATGCTAATGTCTTCCCATGGTTGATATGGAATTGGTAGAGGCATATACAGGCCGTGGGATTGAGCTTTGGACTTAGCTTTGTGACATGTAGAGCAATGGTTGGTGAAGCGGCTGACGTTGCGAAACATCTTTGGCGAAAAGTAGTTCTTCGAGAGCGTGGCGAACGTCTTGTCGCGTCCAAAATGTCCCATTAAGCCTCCTCCATGAGATTCCTGCAAAAGCAACAAACAAAGAGAAGACTCGAGGATGCAAAGTTTGCTAGCTCTCATAAGATATCCATCATTGATGTAATAGCATTCCCAAGAGGTGTGCGACAAACACTTGGCATAAGGAGTAGCAAAAGTAGGATCATGCTCATAGAAGTCTTTGATATGCTCAAAACCAATGACATCCAATTCGAGTTGAGTGACAAGCATGCATATGCGAGAAAGGGCATCCACCACAATGTTTTCTTTGCCCTTAATGTACTTGATGACATAAGGAAAAGACTCAATAAATTCACTCCATTTAGCATGACGCTTGTTCAAATTGGTTTGGCCCTTAAGATACTTGAGCGTTTCATGATCGGTATGAATGATAAACTCATGATGGCGAAGATAGTGTTCCCATTCATCCAAAACGCGGATTAAAGCATATAGCTCTTTGTCATAGATGGGGTAATTGAGTTACGCGCTGGAGAGTTTCTCACTAAAGTAAGCTAAGGGGCGCTTCTCTTGCGTTAACATGCCTCCTATGACATTGCCACTAGCATCACAATGAATTTCAAAGGGTTTGTCAAAGTTTGGTAAAGCAAGAACGGGAGCATGAGTAAGCAAGTTCTTAAGCTCATTGAAAGCGGTATCTTGGGATGGTCCCCAAACAAAAGGTGTATTCTTCTTGCTCAAAGCATGCAAAGGCGAAGCAATGGTGCTAAAATCCTTCACAAAGCGACGAAAGAAACCCGCAAGGCCAAGAAAGCTACGCACTTGTTGAAAATTGGTTGGTTGTGGCCAAGTCTTAATAGCATTGATCTTGTACTCATCAACATGAACACCCTTAGAAGAAACAACAAAACCCAAGAAAATGAGCTTATCAATGCCAAAAAGGCATTTCTCCATATTAGCATAGAGTTGCTCTTTTCGAAGAGTTTGCAAAATGGTTCGAACATGGGTGACATGATCTCTAAGAGATTTGCTATAAACAAGGATATCATCAAAGTAGACCACAACAAATATACCAATGTAAGGGCGAAAGACATGATTCATGAGACGCATAAAGGTGCCCGGTGCTTCCGAGAGACCCATAGGCATGACTAACCACTCATACAAGCCAAATTTTGTTTTGAAAGCGGTTTTCCATTCATCACCCTCTTGTATGTGGATTTGATAGTAACCACTCTTAAGATCAGTATTGGAAAATATAGTGGCACCACTAAGTTCATCAAGCATATCGTCAAGGCGTGGAATGGGATACCTATAGAGAACGGTGATAGCATTGATAGGTCTACAATCGGAGCACATGCGAAAGCTACTGTCTCGTTTTGGCACAAGAATGACCGGGACGGCACAAGGGCTCAAACTTTCACGCACATGTCCATGGTCTATGAGATGCTTTACTTTCCTATGTATTTCTTTGGTTTCTTTGGGGTTGACGCGGTAAGGAGCTTTGTTCGGAAGCGGTGCTCCGGGGATGAGGTCGATGCGATGTTCAATGCCTCATAGTGGAGGTAGTCCCGGAGGTAGCTCGTCGGGGAAAACATCATGAAATTCCCGCAAAAGAGAAGATAACACTAGAGGAAGAGTGTGAGAAGTGTTAGTTTGTGGTGCATTGTCCTTGCACACAATGACGTAGTGTAGGACACTAAATGGGTTCTCACACACTCCTCTTATATCACTTTTGGTGGAAAATAGGACTAAGTTATTCTTTTCGCTCATCGTGGAGGTGTCCGAATTGGACTTGTGGCGCTCACACTCTTTTTGGTGACTCGCTCTCTCACTATGATCTCCACGATGGGTGGCTTGCTTGTCGGCGATCACTTGACTTGGCAACATTGGATGGAGGACGTACTCCTTGCCCTTCATCTTGAAGATGTAGTGGTTCGTTCAGCCGTTGTGGATGACTCCTCTATCAAATTGCCATGGACGTCCAAGGAGAAGATGGTAAACGGTCATTCGAACGACGTCGCGTTCCAAGGTGTCTTCGTAGGCGCCAATTTTGAAGGAGACTTGTACTCGGTGCTCGACTTGGATGGTGCCGGAGTCGCTAAGCAATTGCACTTTGTATGGATGGGGATGCTTCGTCTTGGGCAATTGGAGTTTGGAGCAAAGTTCTTCACTTGCAAGATTATGACAACTCCCTCCATCGATGATGACCTTGACGGATCGTCCATTGATGACGTCCTTGGTGTGAATATTGATGACCCACAAGTATAGGGGATCTATCATAGTCCTTTCGATAAGTAAGAGTGTCAAACCCAACGAGGAGCAGAAGGAAATGATAAGCGCTTTCCAGCAAGGTATTCTCTACAAGTACTGAAATAAGTGGTAACAGATAGTTTTGTGATAGGATAATTTGTAATGAGCAACAAGTAACAAAAGTAAATAAAGTGCAGCAAGGTGGCCCAATCCTTTTCGTATCAAAGGACAAGTCGGGACAAACTCTTATATGATGTAAAGCGCTCCTGAGGACACATGGGAATATCGTCAAGCTAGGTTTCATCACGTTCATATGGTTCGCGTTCGGTACTTTGATAATTTGGTATGTGGGTGGACCGGTGCTTGGGTGCTGCCCTTACTTGGACAAGCATCCCACTTATGATTAACCTCTATTGCAAGCATCCGCAACTACAACAAAAGTATTAAGGTAAACCTAACCATAGCATGAAACATATGGATCCAAATCAGCCCCTTACGAAGCAACGCATAAACTAGGGTTTAAGCTTCTGTCACTCTAGCAACCCATCATCTACGTATTACTTCCCAATGCCTTCCTCTAGGCCCAAATAATGGTGAAGTGTCATGTAGTCGACGTTCACATAACACCACTAGAGGAGAGACAACATACATCTCATCAAAATATCGAACAAATACGAAATTCACATGACTACTAATAGCAAGACTTCTCCCATGTCCTCAGGAACAAAAGTAACTACTCACAAAGCATAAACATGTTCATAATCATAGGGGTATTAATATGCATATAGGATCTGAACATATGATCTTCCACCAATTAAACCAACTAGCATCAACTACAAGGAGTAATTAACACTACTAACAACCTACTAGCAACAATCCCGAACTTGGAGACAAGAATTGGATACAAGAGATGAACTAGGGTTTTGAGAGGAGATGGTGCTGATGAAGATGTTGATGGAGATTGCCCTCTCCCGATGAGAGGAGCATTGGTGAT
>NC_041380.1:165432084-165476439 GCF_002162155.2 Triticum dicoccoides | reverse complement strand
TTTCCCCGGCAGAACAGCTCTGCCAGAGCCCTAGATTGGTTCCGCCAAGGTTCCGCCTCGTGGCGGCGGAGTTTCATCCGAGAAGATGGCTTATTATTATTTTCCCATCGAAAGACTTCATATAGCAGAAGATGGCCACCAGGGGGCCCACGAGGTAGGGGGCGCGCCCGGGGGGGTAGGGCGCGCCCCCACCCTCGTGGGCAGGGTGTGGCCCCCTGGTGAAGTTCTTTCTCTCAGTATTTTTTATATATTTGGAAAACGTCTTCCGTGAAGTTTCAGGACTTTTGGAGCTGTGCAGAATAGGTCTCTAATATTTTCTCCTTTTCCAGCCTAGAATCCCAGCTCCCGGCATTCTCCGTCTTTATGTAAACCTTGTAAAATAAGAGAGAATAGGCATAAGTATTGTGACATAATGTGTAATAACAGCCCATAATGTAATAAATATCGATATAAAAGCATGATGCAAAATGGACATATCAACTCCCCCAAGTTTAGACTTCGCTTGTCCTCAAGCGAAAAGCCGAAATCGAAAAATATGTCCACATGTTTAGAGATAGAGGTGTCGATAAAAATAAAATACGGACATGAGGGCATCATGATCATCCTTAGAACAACAACTTATATAATTCTTGCCATATGATTTCTTATGCTAGAGTAATAATTCAATCACCATCTCAAGTATGAATAGTAAACTTCATTGAAAACTAATAAACTATAATCTCAGTCATTGGAGCAATTGCAATTTATCATAACATAGGAAAGAGTCGATGTATAAGAGCTTTTCAGCAAGTCCACATACTCAACTATCATATAGTCTTTCACAATTGCTGACACTCACGCAATACGTATGGGTATGGAGTTTTAATCGGACACAGAGAAAGATAGGGGCTTATAGTTTTGCCTCCCAACGTTTTACCTCAAGGGTAATGTCAACAGTAATAGTTCAAGAAAACTCACATCCAATTAGCCATATATACCAGGATCGTTCCAACATACTGTGCGTGCCAAAGGATAAAATGTAAGAAGGAAGGGTGAAGATCACCGTGACTCTTATGCAATGTAGGAGATAAAAGTAAAAGATAAGCCCTTCGCAGAGGGAAACAGAGGTTGTCATGCGCTTTTATGGTTGGATGCACAAAATCTTAATGTGAAAGAACGTCAGTTTATATTTCCACTTGTGATATGGACCTTTATTATGTTGTCTGTCGCTTTTATTTCTTCCATATCACACGATCGTATAAAGCTTATTTCTCCCACACTAATAAGTCATACATATTTAGAGAGCAATTTTTATTGCTTGCACCGATGACAACTTACTTGGAGGATCTTACTCAATCCATAGGTAGGTATGCTGGACTCTTATGGCAAAACTGGTTTAAGGGTATTTGGAAGCACAAGTAGTATCTCTACTTGGTTCAATGAATTTTTCTAGCATGAGGGGAAAGGCAAGCTCAACATGTTGGAGGATCCAAGACAATATAATTTATCTCAGATATAAGAAAACATAACCCATTATGTTGTCTTCCTTGTCCAACGTCAACTCTTTTAGCATGTCATATTTTAATGAGTGCTCACAATCATAAAAGATGTCCAAGATAGTATATCTATATGTGAAGACCTCTCTTTCTTTATTACTTCCTATTAATTGCAACGATGACCAAAACTATGTTTGTCAAATCTCAACAACTTTTATTCATCATACTCTTTCTGTGTGAGCTCATTACTATCCATAAGACTCACATGATCTCTTTGTTTCTTTTTATTTCTTTCTCTTTTTCTTTTATTCCCTTAGGATCATGGTAAAATAATCAAGCCCTTGACTCAACACTAATCTTTATTATATAGCTCACGGACTCGATTACATAGAAGGATAATAAATCAAAACTCACAACTAGATCATACTAAGAACTTTTATTCTGCTAGATCAAGATATTACCAAAAGGATCGAACTAAGAAAAACGGTAAAGATAAAAGTGATGGTGATACAATACTGGGGCACTCCCCCAAGCTTGGTAGTTGCCAAGGGGAGTGCCCATACCAGATACTCAATTCTTCTATGTTGGTGGAAACGGTGGTGATTTTGTTGATGACGTAGGTGTCGGTGTCAAAACCGGCGGATCTCGGGTAGTGGGTCCCGAACTATGCGTCTAGGCCGGATGGTAACAGGAGGCAGGGAACACGATGTTTTACCCAGGTTCGGGCCCTCTTGATGGAGGTAAAACCCTGCGTCCTGCTTGATTAATATTGATGATATGGGTAGTACAAGAGTAGATCTACCACGAGATCAAGGAGGCTAAACCCTAGAAGCTAGCCTACGGTATGATTGTTGTATATGGAGTTGATTGCCTACGGACTACAACCCTCCAGTTTATATAGACACCGGATAGGGTTAGGGTTACACAGAGTCGGTTACAATGGTAGGAGATCTTGAATATCCGCATCGCCAAGCTTGCCTTCCACGCCAAGGAAAGTCCCATCCGGACACGGGACGAAGTCTTCAATCTTGTATCTTCATAGTCCAGGAGTCCGGCTGAAGGTATAGTCCGGCTACCCGAACACCCCCTAATCCAGGACTCCCTCAGTAGCCCCTGAACCAGGCTTCAATGACGACGAGTCCGGCGCGCAAATTGTCTTCGGCATTGCAAGGCGGGTTCCTCCTCCAAGTCCTTCATAGAAGATTGTAAACACCAAGAGTAATGTCCGGCTCTGCAAAATAAGCTTCCACATATCGCCATAGAGAGAATAATATTAACACAAATCAAAACTGCTGACGTATTCCGTAGTGTGTCATCACACTACGGCCAAGTCCTTTACTCGAATTGTTTTTACTTTTCCACCTCAGCATGTTTTGCGAGGCGGTTTCCTTGGCACGTCTTGTCAAAGCAGAGATCGTGTACCCCCTTTACGGGATTCTCATCAATACGGACGTGGGTAACCCAACCACGCCATTTATCACGGCGCTTGGGAGGCAAGCGAGTTTTACTAGGCTGGTGGGGATGCACAACCGCATCCGCCCATATAAGGGGATAAGGATCCACCTTTTTACCTACGCCTTCTTCCTCCTTTGCCTATCCATCTCCTGCGCACTCGAGCTCCAGCGCCCAAGCCTGCACTTCCCACCTCAACCTTCTCTAGCAATGTCCGGAGCGGGAGGCAAGTGGATGGTCTCCTCCGCTACGGAGGGCCAAGTCAAGAAGCTAAGGAAGGCCGGATACCTGTCCAAGTACATCGCGCACCGGCTTCCCGAAAAGGGGCAGCTTCTCCCCACCCCAAGGCCCCATGAGAGGGTAGTATTTCTCCCCCACTTCCTCCACGGACTGGGTTTTCCACTCCACCCATTTGTCCGGGGGCTCATGTTCTATTACGGCCTGGATTTCCACGATTTGGCCCCGAACTTCATCCTCAACATCTCGGTGTTTATCGTCGTGTGCGAGGCTTTCCTCCGTGTCCGCCCTCATTTCGGCCTCTGGCTCAAGACCTTCAACGTCAAGCCCAAGGTGGTGCGCGGCAGCCAGGCGGAGTGCGGAGGCGCCATGGCAGGCAAGATGGCCAACGTCCTATGGTTCGAGGGCTCTTTTGTGTAGACCCTAAAGGGGTGGCAATCCGGGTGGTTTTACATCACCGAGCCACGCGATCCGAAATGGACCACAGCCCCTAAGTTCCGATCCGGACCACCCACGCGGCTTATGTCCTGGAAAGAGACGGGCCTGTCGTGGGGTGACGAAAAAGAGGTGACCGGATTGCAAACATGCATCCAGTCCCTGGTGAACAAGCCAATCCGGCTTGTTAATGTAATCCAGGTTATGCTCGTCCGCCGGATCCTCCCGTGCCAACAATGGGATTTTAATCTGTGGGAGTTCGACCCGGCGCAGCACCAAACCCTTAGCAGGCTCTTTGACACGACGTACGAAGATGCCTGGAAGGTGCTATTCAAGGGCACCGAGGCTCCCGCATCCGCTTCCGAGGACCGCAGATACAGCTTGCAGCATCATGCTAGCGAGGTAAGATATCTTCACCTTTTAAAGGATGTTAAGCTTTCTTCATAGTTTGACTCTATGCGGGATCTAAACTCCCTTACCTTTGACAGGCTTGGCGGGTGATATCCGGACCGATTAACTGTCCGGCTCCGCTGCCCGAAGACCCAGCCCCAGCTCTACTAGTGAAGCTGCTAGTTCCGGCGCCTTATGTGGTGCCGGAGAAGAATGCCAAGAAGAAGAAGACCACGGGGACTCGAAAGAGTGCCCGCAACGTGGTGGTGTCGGACTCGTCATCCGACGAGTCCGAGACGCCCTCTTCCCGTGAAAACGAGGAGGAGGAAGAAGAAAACTCTCCCCCCCAGCGGAGGGAGGAGAGAAGAGGAAGGCCTCCCCAACGGGAGAGGCCGAGGGGTCTAGGAAAAGGAAGACCCCTTCGCCGGACTACTCCCCCGACACCGAAGAGGGCGGAGAGGAGTGGCCAAACAGGGCCAAGCGTCCGGCGAAATCGTAAGTTCGGATATCAGAGTAACTCATGATGTTCCTTTGTTGCACAGCTTTCCCTAATGTCGAACGTAATTATGCAGCCCGCCCCGGGTCGAATTCAACGAATCGTCGGGCGGCTCCCTGGACTCATCGGGCATGAACTCAGTTCCGCCCGCTGTCTCCCCCCGCACTGTAGATGACGCCGAAGTGGCGTCGCGACAAGCTTCGGGGCAGGAGGAGGTGGTCCCGGAGGAGCCGCAAGGCAACCTCTCGGACTCCAGGAGTGAAGGGGATAAGGCCCCCCAGGGCTCCAAGTCCGGCTTTGTGCCGGACACCGCGCCAGAATCTTCCACAGTTCCGGACCGCGGTAGGCGAACTCCTTCCAAGAGGAGCAAGCCTTCTGAGCCGGCGGCCTCCGTCCAACCGAAGGTGCCAGACAATCTGATGGAGGTGCTTGACGGCGCCTCCATCGACGAGGGGCACCGTACTATTATGAGTACGGTGATCCAAAAGGTTCAGTCCACCAAGAGCGTACTGACTGAAGCTTGCGCTAGCCTTCTAACAGGCTTCGAGGTAAGTAAAAATATGTAAAAATATTACCGCATAGACAGTAGCCCCTGATGCTCTGTTTGGCGTTCGGAAAGAAAAGCCGAATAGAGGATCTATTAAATATCGCAGGAGTCTAACAAAAAAGAGTCAATATGCGTATGCAGGCTTCACTGCTATCCACCGCCGCACTGACTGCGGAGGTGGGTGTCCTGAAGCAGGACCTTGAGCGGACCGAGCAAGAGCTCGGCCTTGCCAAGCGGCAGCTCGAGGAGAAAGAAGGTAAGAAATACCTTACAGAAAAAAGTGCCTATAAGAAGGCGTGATTGCAAAAAATAACAGGATTGTACTGCTTATTGTAGGGGCCACGACTGAGGTGGCGACCCTTAAGCAGGCGCTGTCTGAGGTTGAAAAGAAAACGGCCGCGGAGCGCACCGAGCGAGACAGACTTGGGGCTCAGGTCGACGAGGTGCGGCAAGAGCTTCAGGCTCTCATGAAAAAACATGAGAGTTTGGAGCTTGAGTCAAAGGCGCAAGCATCCGAGCTTGCGACGGCCCTTGAGACTGCCAAGTCTGCCAAGGCCGAAGCCCAAAAGGCCCTCCAAGAGTTGGAGGAGATGAGGAAGATAGCAGCGGGTAAGGCATTCTTCATGCAAAGCAGAAATATAAAAGTAAACTACTTGTTACTTACCCGAATCCGGAGCTCTCCAGGGGCATTCGCAGATCTTCCCCGTAGCGTATCCGACGCTGCCGCATTCTACCGAGCTGAAGAGGGCAGCTCGACGGAGAAGGTGTTCTGGTCTTAGTATTCTGAGGCCGGACACCCTGTGCCTTTGAGAGACCAGCTGAAACAGCCGGTCGAGCTCCACAAGGCGGCGGAACAGGCCATGAAGGGCTTCATAGTTCGACTGTGGCCCAGAGAGGCCCTGCCTGGGAGCTATTTTGGGCTGGTGCGGCGGCTGGTGGAGGCCTGTCCGAGGCTCGAGGTCATCAAGCGCTCCGTCTGCATCGAAGGTGCCCGTCGGGCCCTTGCACGTGCAAAGGTGCACTGGGGTAAGCTGGACGGTGAGAAGCTTGTGAAGGACGGGCCGCCGCCGGGGAAGGAGCATCCCAAGCCCGAAAACTACTACAAGGATGTTCTTGCAGGTGCCCGCCTTGTGGCGGATGAATGTACCAAGGATGTGATCTTCGAATGAACTCGCTCGTGTTTATCCTGTGCACTGAAAACTTGTTCATATGCGCTAAGCAATGCTTATTGAATTTAAAATATTACTTTCTGTGTGGCCGTTTATCAAAAAATTGAGAGATGGCAAGTCGTCGGCTTCTGCCCCCATGCCACTAGTGCTGGGGTGTTCGGGATAAACCTGAGCGCTCTTTTTCCCATAGTTGGGTCCTTCGAGGGAGGCGCTCAGCACAACGAACCAGGCAATCGGACTATAATGCTTGAACACTCTCACTTAGCCATAGAACTCTATAATTTTAAATTTCGGTGAAGCCCCTAGTTCGGAAGACCGAGTTCGGGGCGCTATCCATGCCTTGGCCGGACAAAGCCAGCTCCTCGCTCAAAGCGGCATAAGTCTTTAGGGACTCGAAAAACCTCTCGAACAGCGAACGGTCTCTCACCTCATCATGACAGTCAGTTTTAGCTTTCTCCACTGAGGTGCTTAACCCAGCTGAACCGGGGCACAATCGCAGTGGTTCTCCTAGTGCTACCTTAGCCGATAGAGCGGAACGTAAGGCACCAAAACATAGGAGCCGGGCAAACCCAACTATTGACCCAAATCATGATACGGAGCGGATGCATATAGTGCTATAAGTTCGGGGTGCCGCACTTGTGAAAGTGTACGGACTTCTCACACCATTATGAGGGGTACTGAAGCCCCTGGCGTGTTTGTCGTACCATGGTGTATGGGTGCAATCATGTCATTTAATAAACATAAATGTGAAAAGAAGATAATGCAAAAAATAGACAAGAAGCTAAGCATTGTTTATAGAGAGGCTATTTATCAAAGCCGAACGATACAAATAGTGCGGTAAGAAAAAGATATTGAACTATTCAGTATGTCCTGACCAGGGGCAGGCCACGGAATTGTATTTAAAACAGGTATACCGCTCGTAATAGAGACCACCTGGGAGTTCCATAATGCGGCATGGCTTGTCTGCCTCCCTGGATCTTGCATCGTTTGTGCGGCAGTCGAATTGCCGAACAGGTCATCCGAAGTATGGAGTCTTGAAAGTAAGAAAAAATTAAAAAAAGAATCCGACAGCCCCTAGTACATTTTAAGCCGTATTTTGGGCGTGCCGTTATTGTGCCCCTTCCCCTGTGCCCATGGTATTTCAAGGGCGTAGTTATGTACCCGAGGTACTGGTTTCGCTATGTCGCGAAAGCTGGGGTTGGGGCCGCATTGCTATGCTTGCTCAGAGTGTGCCAGGCGGTCCTGCTGTGGGCTACTCCGGGCGCGCTTGGCAGTGTCTGGCTTTTTAATGGCCGGACTGGAGAATTGCCTGAGAAGGCTGCTTTGTACCTCCGCTGCGAGAGCTGCCGTATGCTCCTCCGTATGGAGGGAGCGTTCGGTGTTTCCGTTGACCGTAATTACTCCTCGAGGGCCTGGCATCTTGAGCTTGAGATATGCGTAGTGCGGCACCGCATTGAACTTTGCGAATGCGGTTCGTCCGAGCAGGGCGTGATAGCCACTGCGAAACAGGACTATATCGAAGATTAACTCTTCGCTTCGGAAATTGTCCGGGGATCCGAAGACCACGTCAAGTGTTACTGAGCCTGTACAGTTGGCTTCTACACCTGGTATAACACCTTTAAAGGTCGTTCTTGTGGGCTTAATCCTTGAGGGATCTATGCCCATTTTTCGCACTGTATCCTGATAAAGCAGGTTCAGGCTACTGCCGCCGTCCATGAGGACTCTTGTGAGATGAAATCCGTCGATGATTGGGTCGAGAACCAATGTGGCGAAGCCGCCATGACGGATGCTAGTGGGATGGTCCCTTTGATCAAAAGTGATCGGGCAGGAGGACCATGGGTTGAACTTTGGGGCGACTGGCTCCATCGCATATACGTCTCGTAGCGCACGCTTGCGCTCCCGCTTGGGAATGTGGGTTGCGTATATCATGTTCACCGTCCGCACTTGTGGGGGAAAGCCCTTCTGTCCATTGTTGTTTGGCGGCTTGGGCTCCTCGTTGTCGCTGTGCAGCCCCTTGTCTCTGTTTTCGGCCCTTAACTTGCCTGCCTACTTGAACACCCAACAATCCCTGTTAGTGTGATTGGCTGGCCTTTCGGGGGTGCCATGTATCTAGCACAAGCGATCGAGTATTCGGTCCAAACTGGACGGGCCCTGAGTATTCTTTTTGAATGGCTTTTTCCGCTGACCGGATTTATAGCCTTTGAATCCGGCATTGACTGCCGTATCTTCATTGCTGTCGCTGTTAATGTGGCGTTTTTGCTTATTCCGACGTGTCCTGCCACTTTTGTCCTTGGTATCCGAATTACCAGGGTTCTTTGATAAGTTGTTACTGTGAGCTAGCCAGCTGTCTTCTCCCGCGCAAAAGCGGGTCATGAGTGTCGTGACAGCTGCCATGGATTTAGGCTTTTCCTGTCCCAGGTGCCGGGCAAGCCACTCGTCGCGGATGTTGTGCTTGAAGGCTGCTAGGGCATCTGCGTCCGGACAGTCGACTATCTGGTTTTTCTTTGTTAGGAACCGTGTCCAGAATTGTCTGGCCGATTCCTCTGGCTGCTGAATTATGTGGCTTAAGTCGTCGGCATCCGGCGGTCGCACGTAAGTGCCCTGGAAGTTGTCGAGGAATGCGGCTTCCAGGTCCTCCCAAGAACCGATTGAGTCTGCTGGCAAGCTGTTAAGCCAATGTCGGGCCGGTCCTTTAAGTTTGAGCGGGAGGTATTTGATGGCGTGTAGATCATCGCCGCGTGCCATGTGGATGTGAAGGAGATAATCCTCGATCCATACCACCGGATCTGTTGTGCCATCATATGATTCGATGTTTACGGTTTGAAACCCTCTGGGATTTTATGATCCATTACTTCATTCGTGAAGCATAGCGGGTGTGTGGCGCCTCTGTACTGGGCTATATCACGACGCAGCTCGGAAGAGCTATGTCTGTTGTATTCGGTCCGGCCGGATTTGTTGTATCTGGAGTGAATATCATTGTCACATGCCGTAGGGCGCCTGCGCGATCCGTAGATCGATCTTGTTTGTCTTGCCTTATCCTCCAGTATGTCTCGCAGGTCGGGCGCATTTTCCCGTGCCTTAGTTGAGAAGCGTCGGGGCATGGCTTGGGTGGAGGGCCGAGAGGCCTCTCTGTCGCGGCCGCGAGGTGACTGGTCTGTCATGTCATGCGCTGGTGATGTAGGTGCTTCCTCCTCTGATCGGGGTAGCGGCCTGCGCTTCGGGTAACTCTTGGAGGGGCGTTCGAGTTCATACTCTTCAGCCGCAAGGACTTCAGTCCATCTGTCAGCTAGCAAATCTTGGGCAGCTCTAAGCTGTTGCTGCTTTTTCTTGAGGCTGCTTGCCGTGGCTAAAAGCCTGTGTTTAAAACGCTCTTGTTCGGTGGAGTCTGATGGTATGACGAATTCGTCGTCATCGAGGCTTGCCTCGTCTTCAGAGGGAGGCGTATAGTTATCATCCTCGACCTCTCGGTCTGTCGCTCTCTCCTGAGGGCTGGCTTCTCCATCTTCCTATGCCGAATCTTGTTGAGGTGGGTGTTCTTCGGCGCTATCCGGGGTAGTATTATCTCCCATGCCGGAATCACCATTTTTGTTTTGGCGGGATTTAGAATGGCGCTGCTGACGCCGGTGCTTTGGCTGTTTCTTGGGGGCGTCATCCCCCACTGTTCCATCGCCATCTCCATCTTTTGGAGTATCCATCATATATATGTCATATGACGAGGTGGCCTTCCAGCGCCCTACAGGTGCTGGTTCCTGTTCGTCTCCTACATCGTCGTCCATGCCGTCGATGTCTTCGGAGCTGAAGTCAAGCATGTCGGTTAGATCATCGACAGTGGCTACAAAGTGGGTGGTGGGTGGGCTTTGAATTTCCTCATCGCCCGTATCCCACCCTCGCTGACCGTAGTCCGGCCAGGGCTCTCCTGATAAAGAGAGAGACTTAAGAGAATTCAGGATGTCGCCAAAAGGCGAACGCTGAAAGATGTCTGCGGCGGTGAACTCCATTATCGGCACCCAATCGGATTCGATTGGCAGGGGCGCGGGGGGTTCGGAGTCCGGGAAGGAGTCTGGATCCTCGGAGTCACGGGTCGTGCAGAGTGCGGGGCTAGCGTTCAGCTCGATCGCTTTTGGGATCGCAGCCCCCGAGGTGACGTCCAACCGCTCATCCTCGACTGGCGCAATAGGCTCTGAGTTAGGGGTCGGAACCGATGCGTGTGCGGCCTCCAGGACACTGTCCGGGGGCAGAGCTAGATCACGCCTCTCGAGATAGTGCGGCGCGCTTGGCCGTGGCTCGAGTCCGTCGAAGATCAAGTCTCCGCGGATGTCAGCCGTGTAGTTTAAGCTTCCAAACCTGACTTGATGGCCAGGGGCGTAGCTTTCGATCTGCTCCAGGTGGCCGAGCGAATTGGCCCGCAGAGCAAAGCCGCCGAAGACGAAGATCTGTCCGGGGAGCAAAGTCTCACCCTGGACCGCATCGTTGTTGATGATCAAAGGAGCCATCGGGCCTAAAGGCGACGACACAGAGGAACTCTCAATGAAAGCACCAATGTCGGTGTCAAAACCGGCGGATCTCGGGTAGTGGGTCCCGAACTGTGTGTCTATGCCGGATGGTAACAGGAGGCAGGGAACACGATGTTTTACCCAGGTTCGGGCCCTCTTGATGGAGGTAAAACCCTGTCCTGCTTGATTAATATTGATGATATGGGTAGTACAAGAGTAGATCTACCACGAGATCAAGGAGGCTAAACCCTAGAAGCTAGCCTACGGTATGATTGTTGTATATGGAGTTGATTGCCTACGGACTACAACCCTCCGGTTTATATAGACACCGGATAGGGTTAGGGTTACATAGAGTCGGTTACAATGGTAGGAGATCTTGAATATCCGCATCGCCAAGCTTGCCTTCCATGCCAAGGAAAGTCCCATCCGGACACGGGACGAAGTCTTCAATCTTGTATCTTCATAGTCCAAGAGTCTGGCTGAAGGTATAGTCCGGCTACCCAAACACCCCCTAATCCAGGACTCCCTCAGTAGGCTTGTCGTCCTTCTTCCAAGGCATAGGCTCACCATCATAGAAGGATGACCGAGTCTCCTGGAACCTCAAATCTGCAGCCAAACTCATCCTCTTGAATCTATATTCATACTCACAGTTTTGATTTTGTAGGTCATAGATTTGGGCTTGGAGGTGCCCGTTTTTCTCATGAAGCTGGAAGATCGCCTCCCCAATGTCCTTGACGTCCAACTTGTGGTTGTTGGTGAACTCCATGATCATGATGTGATTGGAATCGAGTCCATACTCCACCATCTCCCGACACTTGAAACTTCTTGCTCCAAGGCCTTGAGCCTTGCCTCCGTGCTTCCGGTCTTCCTTGGTCCCTCAGCATCGCGGATGTGCAACAACCCCTCACACATATCAATGGTTTGAGGGTGTTGCAGCACTTCTGCGAGGTAGGGGTTGATAACCTTCTCGAAGAACTGGTACTTGGGGGCGCTTGAAACGACATGACGACCTGGATCTGTCAGGAAAACAGTTCGAAACAAAAATAGGAGATTTTTGCATGATACGGGAGTCAAAACCCCCAGGAGATTATATAATGAATTTTTACGGACCAAAATACGTGTTGTGTACGAAAACGGAGTCTGGAGAGCACACGAGGTGCCCACGAGGTAGGGGCGCACCCAGTAGGGTAGGGCGCGCCCTCCACCCTCGTGTCCTTCCCGGACTGCTACTTATTTTTCTATTTTTCTAAATATTCCAAAACGGAGAAATATTGCCTTAAAACTGTTTTGGAGTCGGTTTACTTACCGTACCACATACCTATTCCTTTTCGGAGTCTGAAACATTCCGGAAAGTGTCCCTTATGTATTCCCCCGGGGTTACGATTTCAATAACATTGGTTTCAACATTTATGGGATTACCTGAGATATAATGTTTGATTCTTTGACCGTTCACCACCTTCGTATTTGTGCCTTCGAAGTTGTTGATTTTTATGGCACCGGAACGATAGACCTCCTCGTTAACGTAAGGGCCTTCCCATTTAGAGTGAAGTTTTCCTGCAAAAAATCTTAAACGAGAGTTGTATAGCAATACATAATCACCTACATTAAACTCACGCTTTTGTATCCTTTTGTCATGCCATCTTTTAACTTTTTCTTTAAACAACTTGGCATTTTCATAGGCTTGGGTTCTCCATTCATCAAGTGAGCTAATATCAAATAGCCTCTTCTCACCGGCAAGTTTAAAATCATAATTGAGTTCTTTAATAGCCCAATATGCCTTGTGTTCTAGTTCGAGAGGTAAGCGACATGCTTTTCCATATACCATTTTATATGGAGACATACCCATAGCATTTTTATATGCAGTTCTATAGGCCCATAATGCATCATCAAGTTTCTTGGACCAATTCTTTCTAGACCTATTGACAGTCTTTTGCAAAATTAATTTGAGTTCTCTATTACTCAATTCTACTTGACCACTAGACTGAGGGTGATAAGGAGACGCAATTCTATGATTAACATCATATTTAGCAAGCATTTTACGGAAAGCACCATGAATAAAATGTGAACCACCATCAGTCATTAAATATCTAGGGACTCCAAATCTTGGAAAAATAACTTGTTTAAGCATTTTAATAGAAGTGTTATGATCAGCACTACTAGTTGGAATAGCTTCTACCCACTTAGTAACGTAATCAACATCAACTAAAATATGTGTATAACCATTAGAGGAAGGAAAGGGTCCCATATAGTCAAAGCCCCAAACATCAAATGGTTCAATAACAAGTGAATAATTCATAGGCATTTCTTGACGTCTACTAATATTACCAATTCTTTGACATTGATCACAAGATAGGACAAACTTACGGGCATCCTTGAAGAGAGTAGGCCAATAAAAACCAGATTGTAGTACCTTATGTGCAGTTCTATCTACAATATGGTGTCCTCCATAAGCTTCAGAGTGACACTTGCGTAGGATATGTACCTGTTCATGCTCAGGTACACAACGTCTAATAACACCATCTACTCCTTCTTTATAAAGATGTGGGTCATCCCAAAAGTAATGCCTCAAATCATAGAAGAACCTTTTCTTTTGCTGGTATGTGAAACTAGGTGGTATAAACTTAGCAACAATGTAATTAGCATAATCAGCATACCATGGAGCAGTATGAGAAGCATTTATGACATTTAATTGCTCATCAGGAAAGCTATCATCAATAGGTAGTGGTTCATCAAGCACATTTTCTAACCTAGACAAGTTGTCTGCAATGGGGTTCTCAGCTCCCTTTCTATCAACAATATGTAAGTCAAATTCTTGTAGCAAGAGAACCCATCTAATGAGTCTAGGTTTAGCATCTTTCTTTTCCACAAGATATTTAATAGTAGCATGATCAGTGTGAATAGTTACTTTAGAATCAACAATATAAGGTCTGAACTTATCACAAGCAAATACAACTGCTAAGAATTCTTTTTCAGTAGTAGCATAATTTGTTTGAGCATTGTCTAGAGTTTTACTAGCATATTGAATAACATTTAGTTTCTTATCAACTCTTTGCCCTAGAACAGCACCTACAGCATAATCACTAGCATCACACATAATTTCAAAGGGTAAATTCCAATCAGGTGGCTGAACAATAGGTGCAGAGATCAATGCTTTCTTAAGTATTTCAAATGCTTCTACACAATCATCATCGAAGACAAATGGTATATCTTTTTGTAATAAATTAGTCAGAGGCCGAGAAATTTTTGAGAAGTCCTTAATGAACCTCCTATAAAAGCCGGCATGACCAAGGACACTTCTTATACCTTTGATGTCCTTGGGACATGGCATCTTCTCAATAGCATCAACTTTGGCTTTATCAACTTCAATACCTCTTTCAGAAACTTTATCCATAAAGTGGCACTTTTCCCAATTCAAGACAATATTAGTTTCTTCACATCTATGCAAAACTCGATCAAGGTTGCTTAAGCAATCATCAAAAGAAGATCCATAGACGGAAAAGTCGTCCATGAAAACTTCACAAATCTTTTCACAAAAGTCAGAGAATATAGCCACCATGCATCTTTGAAAGGTAGCACCTGCATTACATAAACCAAAAGGCATACGTCTATAAGCAGAAGTACCAAAAGGGCATGTAAAACTAGTCCTTGATTGATCTTTGGCTGACACAGGTATTTGAGAGAAACCAGAATAACCATCTAGAAAGCAAAAATGTGTATGTTTGGATAAACTTTCTAGCATTTGATCCATAAAAGGTAAGGGGTAATGATCCTTTTTAGTAGCCTTATTTAATTTCTGGAAATCAATTACCATCCTATAACCTGTAATAATTCTTTGAGGAATCAATTCATCTTTATCATTAGGAACAACAGTAATACCTCCCTTCTTAGGGACACAATGGACAGGGCTTAGCCACTGACTATCAGCAACGGGATAGATTATACTTGCCTCAAGGAGCTTTAGTATTTCCTTTCTTACCACTTGTTTCATTTTAGGATTCAGCCGGCGTTGATGATCACGAACTGGTTTAGCATCTTCTTCCAAATTAATTTTATGTTGACATAGAGTGGGACTAATGCCCTTAAGATCATGAAGAGTATACCCAATAGCAGCATGGTGCTTCTTCAGAGTTTTCAATAGTCTCTCTTCCTCATGCTCTGAAAGGTTAGCACTAATAATAACAGGATATATCTTTTTCTCATCAAGATAAGCATATTTAAGAGTATCAGGTAATGGTTTAAGCTCAAACACGGGATCACCCTTGGGTGGAGGAGGATCCCCTCGGATTTCAACAGGCAGATTGTTTTTCAGAATAGGTTCCTGTTTAAAGAATACTTCATCTAATTCCCTTCTTTCATTCATAAACATGTCATTTCCATGGTCTAGAAAATATTGTTCTAAAGGATCACTAGGAGGTACGGCAATAGAAGCAAGACCAATAATTTCATCCTTACTAGGTAATTCTTCTTCACGGTGTTGTCTACTAAATTTAGAGAAATTAAATTCGTGAGTCATATCATCTAAACCGATAGTAACAACATCCCTTTTGCAATCTATGGTAGCATTAACAGTATTTAAGAAGGGTCTACCAAATATAATGGGACAAAAGCTATCTTGTGGGGTACCAAGAACAAGAAAATCAGTAGGATATTTAGTTTTCCCACACAATACTTCAACTTCTCTAACAATTCCCATTGGTGAAATAGTATCTCTATTGGCAAGTTTAATTGTGACATCAATATCTTCCATCTCAGCAGGTGCAATATCATGCATAATTTCTTTGTATAAGGAATAAGGTATTGCACTAGCACTAGCACCGATATCACATAAGCCATGATAACAATGATCTCCTATTTTAACAGAAATAACATGCATGCCTACCACAGGTCTAGGTTTATCTTTAGCACAGGGTTTAGCAATTCAAGCAGTTTCATCACAGAAATAAATAACATGCCCATCAATATTATCAGACAAGAGATCTTTAACAATAGCAATATTAGGTTCAACTTTAACTTTCTCAGGAGGTGTATATATTTTAATATTGCTTTTACGAACTACAGTTGAAGCTTTAGCATGATCCTTTATCCTAACAAGGAAAGGTGGTTTCTCAACATAAGAAGTAGGAACAATTGGATCATTATAAGTGATAGTCTTTTCTTCAACTTTAATAGGTGCAACTACTTTTACTTCTATGGGAGGATGATATTTAAACCACTTCTCCTTTGGGAGATCAACATAAGTAGCAAAAGATTCACAGAAAGAAGCTACTATCTCAGAGTCAAGTCCATATTTAGTGCTAAATTTACGGCAAACATCGGTATCCATAAAAGATTTAATACAATCAAACTTAGGTGTCATACCTGACTCCTTAACTTTGTCGAGGTCCCAATCTTCAGAGTTGCATTTAATTCTTTCCAATAAATCCCATTTGAATTCAATAGTCTTCATCATAAAAGAGCCAGCACAAGAAGTCTCAAGCATGGTGTGATTGTTATCAGAAAGCCGAGCATAAAATTTTTGAATAATCATTTATCTTGAGAGCTTATGATTGGGGCATGAATATAACATTGATTTAAGCCTCCCCCAAGCTTGAGCGATGCTTTCTCCTTCACGAGGCCAAAAATTATATATGTAATTGCGATCACGATGAACAAGATGCATAGGATAAAACTTCTGATGAAATTCCAATTTCAATCGTTTGTAATTCCAAGACCCCATATCATCACATAGCCTATACCATGTTGATGCATCTCCCTTCAAAGATAAAGGGAATACCTTCTTCTTAACAACATCTCCGGGTACACCAGCAAGCTTAAATAATCCACAAACTTCATCCACATATATTAGATGTTCATCAGGATGTTTTGTTCCATCTCCTAAAAAAGGATTAGCTAGCAGTTTTTCTATCATACCCGAAGGAATTTCAAAGCAGACATTTTCATTTTCATTTTCAGTAGGTTCAGTAGGTTGAGGAGCAACTCTTTGCTCTACTGGTCGGGATGAAGATACCCCGAACAAGCCCTCAGAGGATTACTTTCCATAGTAACAAGTGACAGTAAATTTCAGCACACTATATAAAATTTTCCTTACCAAATTCCACCTACCAAAGGCGCTTCACTCCCCGGCAACGGCGCCAGAAAAGAGTCTTGATGACCCACAAGTATAGGGGATCTATAGTAGTCCTTTCGATAAGCAAGAGTGTCGAACCCAACGAGGAGCAGAAGGAAATGATAAGCGGTTTCCAGCAAGGTATTCTCTGCAAGTACTGAAATAAGTGGTAATAGTTAGTTTTGTGATAGGATAATTTGTAATGAGCATTAAGTAACAAATGTAAATAAAGTGTAGCAAGGTGTCCCAATCCTTTTCATAGCAAAGGACAAGCCTGGACAAACTCTTATATCATGTAAAGCGCTCTCGAGGACACATGGGAATATCGTCAAGCTCGGTTTCATCACGTTCCTATGATTCGCGTTCGGTACTTTGATAATTTGGTATGTGGGTGGACCAGTGCTTGGGTGCTGCCCTTACTTGGACAAGCATCCCACTTATGATTAACCTCTATTGCAAGCATCCGCAACTACAACAAAAGTATTAAGGTAAACCTAACCATAGCATGAAACATATGGATCCAAATCAGCCCCTTACGAAGCAACGCATAAACTAGGGTTTAAGCTTCTGTCACTCTAGCAACCCATCATCTACTTATTACTTCCCAATGCCTTCCTCTAGGCCCAAATAATGGTGAAGTGTCATTTAGTCGATGTTCACATAACACCACTAGAGGAGAGACAACATACATCTCATCAAAATATCGAACGAATACCAAATTTACATGACTACTAATAGCAAGACTTCTCCCATGTCCTCAGCAACAAAAGTAACTACTCACAAAGCATGAACATGTTCATAATCAGAGGGGTACTAATATGCATATAGGATCTGAACATATGATCTTCCACCAATTAAACCAACTAGCATCAACTACAAGGAGTAATTAACACTACTAGCAACTTACTAGCAACAATCTCGGACTTGGAGACAAGAATTAGATACAAGAGATGAACTAGGGTTTTGAGAGGAGATGGTGTCGATGAAGATGTTGATGGAGATTGCCCTCTCCCGATGAGAGGAGCATTGGTGATGACGATGGCGATGATTTCCCCCTCCGGGAGGGAAGTTTCCCCGGCAGAACAGCTCTGCCGGAGCCCTAGATTGGTTCCGCCAAGGTTCCGCCTCGTGGCGGCAGAGTTTCGTCCGAGAAGATGTCTTATTATTTTTTTCCCATTGAAAGACTTCATATAGCAGAAGATGGCCATCGGAGGGCCACCAGGGGGGCCACCACCAGGGGGGCCACGAGGTAGGGGGGCGTGCCCAGGGGGTAGGGTGCGCCCCCCACCCTCGTGGGCAGGGTGTGGCCCCCCTGTTGAAGTTCTTGCTCTCAGCATTTTTATATATTTGGAAAACATCTTCCGTGAAGTTTTAGGACTTTTGGAGCTGTGCAGAATAGGTCTTTAATATTTGCTCCTTTTCCAGCCCAGAATCCCAGCTGCCGGCATTCTCCCTCTTTATGTAAACCTTGTAAAATAAGAGAGAATAGGCATACGTATTGTGACATAATGTGTAATAACATCCCATAATGTAATAAATATCGATATAAAAGCATGATGCAAAATGGACGTATCAAATATGTGGCATCTTTGGTCTTCTTCTTGGTGATGTTGGAGAGTCAAGACCTTGGAGACAACAAGGGCGGGACTTGAATCTTCATCTCAAAAGACTTGTTCCTCTTCATCGTTCACTTGTCAGTGCATGGCGACTTGCTCGATGGCGTCCATTTCTTCTTCACTCATTGAATCGTAGGTGTCATCGTCGTTGAGGATCATGGTCCGCTTGTTGGTGCACTCATAGGGCTTGTGGCCTCGGCCTCCGCATATGAAGCATTTGAAGGAACTTATCTTGATGGTCTCATCGGTTAGAGTGGATGATGATGAAGCTCTCGGCTTGAAGTTGCTCGTAGTAGGAGTATGACTTGGAGTTGACGAAGCATTCTTGGAACTCGACTTGTCAATGTTGCTAGTAAAAGGCTTGGTAGTCGGTGTTGGAGTCGTTGAAGCTTGGTTGTTGGAGAAACTGTATGTCTTGGAAGAGAACTTGGCATACTTGAAATCATCTTGCACTTGGCATTCCGCTTTGGTAGCTTGATGCACTAGCTCGATGAGGTTCAAGTATGGTTGGAAGTCGATGATCTTCTTGATAGGATGGTTGAGTCCATTCAAGAAACGTGCCATTGTTTGCTCATCATCTTCGTGACATTGGCTCTTATCATGGCAATCTCCATCTCCTTGTAGTACTATTCAACGCTCTTGGTTCCTTGCTTGAGTAGTTGGAGTTTCTTGAAGAGGTCGCGGTTGTAGTAGGTAGGCACGAAGCGTGCTCTCATGACATCCTTCATTTGCGCCCAAGTAGTGATGGGTGGTTCACCTCTTGCCTCTCGGCGCTTGATAACTTGTTCCCACCAACTGAGGACATAGTCTTGGAACTCAAGGGATGCCATCGTGATCTTCTTCTCTTCTTCATAGTTGTGCAAACGGAATATTTTGTCGACCTTCAATGCCCATGAAAGGTACTCTTTGGGATTGTTGCTACCGTTGAACTTGGGCATGGTGAACTTGAGCTTGCCATAGTGTTGCTCTTCATTGTGTTGGGGTCGGGGATGATGACGCCCATGTTGTAGATGGTTGTCAAGCTCGTGTCGCTCTTGGTGAGGATGGTTGTCAACCTCATGTTGCTCTTGTCGAGGAGTATTTCCATTGTCGTCATGCTCTTGATGTTCTTGGCGAGCTTGTGGAGGAGCTTGTCGAGCTCGAGGAGGAGCTTGAGGAACTTGACGATGCACGCGAGCTTGAAATCTTCGTTCTTGAATTTCTTCGTGGAATGCTTCTTCTTGTTCTCGAGCTTGTCGGCCTCGGTTGGCTACGGCTCGACTTGAATCTTGGAGGGCTTGTTGCACCGCAAGTGCTTGAGCTTCACGGAGTTGTTCTTCTTGGTGTTGTACCTCGGCATCTTGTGCAACTTGGTGTAAACGTGCTCGCTCTTCCTCTTCGTGTTGGCGTTGTCGTTGCCGTTCTCGTGCTAGCGCAGAAGCCTCTTGAGTTTGACATTATCGGCGCTCTTGAGATTCGGTGTCGCGTAGGGGATTGAGGCTTGCTTGACGATCATTGCGCGCGGCACGGCGTAGAGTGTTCGATGTCGGTGTACTTGAGCCGAAGAGGGTGAAGTCGGAGTGTCGACTTGAGTGGGTCCTTCTTGATGAACATGAAGTGGAAGAAGAGCGGTTGAGCAACAAAGCGTGAATTTCGTCCATTCTTGCGTCATTCTATTGCTTGTGATCGTCAAGCTTGTGGTCGAAATAGTCCCTTGTATGTTGCTCGGAGAGTCACAAGTCGGCGGCGAGGTTGTCGACGCGTTCACTCATAGCTTGTTGCTCTTGATGCAAAGCACGTTGTGCACCAAAGAGGTGGCTCTTGGTGACGTAGGAGTTCATGTCATCGTCGTGCTCAATGAAGAGTGCATTGGTAGAAGTAATTGGCCTATCCATCATTCCAAGACAAATGTGAGTGGTAGAAAGAGAAGGACGAATACCAAATGTACCTTGACTGAAGTTGAAAGTGGATCGATGACCACTCCAATGTAGGACAAGGAAATAGCACAATTGGTACTAGCTCTTGTCTGTTCTCACACCTACACACGTAAAAGCTTATGGTGGAGCTTGGTTAGGATGGTGGCACAAAATTTGATGCAATTGTAAGTGAGCTTCAATAATGTTGAAAAAGATTCACAAGATGCAATGTAACAAGTAGACCAAGCATATAAGGTACACGGAAACACACATGCAAAAAGATAAGTGGGGTTGGGAAACCAAGGATGAGCCAAAATGTGGAATCCACGAAAATGCTCTTGTTGCACAACACTAGAGAGACACTAGCACGATTGCACAATAGGTGGATACAAGAACTTGTGCACAACCTACTTAGCAAAAATTCAATGACTTCTATCCCAAGTATGCTCTATGCAAGGTTTTTCTATGATATGATCCAAGATGATCGAGTATGCCAATCTTAATGTTGTATGATGCTATGGTTCTTGCTTAAAAGCTCTTTGCTTATCTTTCCTCTTTGATTAAAAGCTTGTTTGGCTCTTTGATGTTTGAGCTCTTTTCGCATGCAATGCTTGACGAACCAAGATAGCAATTGTGTATGCGATGAAAACTTTGTGACACAAGAGATGATACCAATATATGCAACAATGATGTATGTATGCTATGGGAAGTATGATCACTAATGTGCACAAGTCTCGTTGCTGGCAATACTCAATGGCTAGTCTCGATGGGTAAGCAACGCAAAGGAGTAAGGCTATGATGGCTATCAATGTAATGGCAAGAGTGATATGTCCAATACCAAGACGAGGTTACTGTTCTTTCTTCCGGTATGGTGTCAAAATGGTGGCACGAATACCAAGCTATAGTCGAGGTGGTCGTTGTTGATGACGCGTCCATGGCGAAGATGAGCGGCGGTGATGTCGATGTCGAACCGTACCTATATAGCCGAAACACAAAAGGATACGGAACCGCAACTCAAATTCTCAAAGCTCAAAGTGGCAACACATGTCGGAGTGCAAAACGGGCCAAATGGTGGTGGAATGCGGAAGTGGTGATGGTGTATTGGTGGTGGGAGTGCGTATGCGGAAATGTGGGGCGATGGTGGTGACTAAACTGAAAAAAATTCAGTTTCTTCAGGGAACTCTGGATGTCTGGTGGGGAGCGGTTGTCCGGTTGTCGGACGTCTGGTGGCTAGCGTACGGCCGGTGCCTGGGCACTGCTCGGGCACGGGAGGAACTTCACGTGGGCAGGGTGGATGAGGTGAAATTTCTCGATTGCGGGCGATTTCGTGGATGGAAAGTGGTGGTGACAAAGGGGAAAAGCTAGATCCACTCAGAACAAAGAAAATCCACGGATCCAAACCAACAAAATCTCAACACACTAACAAATCACAAAAAAAAATTGGGGCTATTTTTGTGGGGAATATTCGAATTAGGACGAAAAACAACAAAACAAGGCTAGCAACACAACAGGGAGGCTCCAAAATTGTGATCAACGTGGCTCATGATACCAATATGATGTAGGGTAGGAACCCTATCGGCCGATCTTTCACGATAGGAGCGGATCCCGCGATGAACACGAAGTACACGAGGAGGGAAACGAGGGAAATCATGGAGGAAAACACAAGAGAAACACGAAACCAACAAGAACAAGTTACACATGTGCTAGATCATCGAATACATAGGGTTCACACGGTACATGATCAACTAAGGACGATACAAGGGTAAAGGTCTTCTCCGTGAGGAGGTCTTGATGTTCTTCCCTAAAGAGGGGTCTTGAATCCGCTTGGGGGATCTTCTCCGTAGGAGGCTCGAATCTCCGAGGAGAAGGTAACCAAGTGGATGAGCAAAGCTCTCACACGAAATATGAGCTAATACTTTGCTAATCCTAGCTAGAAGGAATAGGAGGTCTATATATAGTCTAAGTGCAAAAGGGGGCAAAAGTAGGGGGTACATGGGCCTCGGGCCCGAATCTGGACACAGCTAGGTAACGGACGTCCGTTGGGGACCGGACGTCCGGTGTCTCAGGAGCGGCCTTACGTTCGGTGGCTGCCGGTCGTCCGCTCATTCTGGCTCGGATGCTGGTGTAGCGGATTTCCAGAGGCTACCGGTCGTCCGGTCATCGGTCGCCCGCTGGCACTGGTCGTCCGCTCATTTGGCTCGGGTGCAGGGGCACCGGTCGTCCGGTCTGGGCCGGACGTCCGCTCACTGGGGTTCGGCTGGAGCATCAGGCGCCTGACGTCCGGTCCCGGCCGGTCATCCAGTGGCTGGGACTTTTCCTTCAGCCCTTCTTCGTCTCTGTCTTCTCGTCCATCTTCCTCTTCCTCTTCTCCTTGCTCCTTAGCTTCTCCATGATACCTGAGAATGCACAAAGTGTCCGTATGAGGTTGTAGCCATGTCTCATGTGCATCAAAGTGGAAATGTGAGAGGAGAGATGTCACCTCGATTTCAAGGGCTCTTGCACGTGCTAGTGTCATGGGTCCAAGAGGTGTCGTAGGATTTGTAGTTGGGTCCATGGGGATGGCCTTGGGATGCTCCGCATCACAAGCTTACTCAAAACAGAAGGTGAATGATGTCTAATACACAACCTTCTTCTTGTAGACGTTGTTGGGCCTCCAAGTGCAGAGGTTTGTAGGACAATAACAAATTTCCCTCAAGTGGATGGCCTAAGGTTTATCAATCCGTAGGAGGCGTAGGATGAAGATGGCCTCTCTCAAGCAACCCTGCAACCAAATAACAAAGAGTCTCTTGTGTCCCCAACACACCCAATACAATGGTAAATTGTATAGTTGCACTAGTTCGGCAAAGAGATGGTGATACAAGTGGTATATGGATGGTAGATATAGGTTTTTGTAATCTGAAAATATAAAAACAGCAAGGTAACTAATGATAAAATTGAGCGTAAACAGTATTGCAATGCATTGAAACAAGACCTAGGATTCATACTTTCACTAGTGCAAGTTCCCTCAACAATACTAACATAATTGGATCTCATAACTATCCCTCAACATGCAACAAAGACTCACTCCAAATTCACTAATAGCGGAGAACAAACAAAGAGAATATGGTAGGGTACGAAACCACCTCAAAGTTATTCTTTCCAATCAATCCGTTGGGCTATTCCTATAAGTGTCACAAACAGCCCTAGAGTTCGTACTAGAATAACACCGTAAGACACAAATCAAACAAAACCCTAATGTCACCTAGATACTCCAATGTCACCTCAAGTATCCGTGGGTATGATTATACGATATGCATCAAACAATCTCAGATTCATCTATTCAACCAACACAAAGGACCTCAAAAAGTGCCCCAAAGTTTCTACTGGAGAATCGCGACGAAAATGTGTGCCAACCCCTATGCATAGGTTCATGGGCGGAACCCGCAAGTTGATCACCAAAACATACATCAAGTGTTCTCAAATCTTTAAAGACTCAATCCGATAAGATTAATTCAAAGGGGAAACTCAATTCATTACAAGAGAGAAGAGGGGGAGGAGAAACATAAGATCCAACTATAATAGCAAAGCTCACGATACATCAAGATCGTGCCAAATCAAGAACACGAGAGAGAGAGAGAGAGAGATCAAACACATAGCTACTGGTACATACCCTCAGCCCCGAGGGAGAACTACTCCCTCCTCGTCATGCAGAGCACCGGGATGATGAAGATGGCCACCGGAGAGGGATTGCCCCCTCCGGCAGGGTGCCGGAACGGGTCTAGATTGGCTTTCGGTGGCTACGGAGGCTTCTGGCGGCGGAACTCCTGATCTATTGTGCTCCCGGATGTTTTTAGGGTATATGGATATATATATAGGAGGAAGAGGTACGTCAGGGGAGCCACGAGGGGCCCACGAGGGTGGAGGGCGCGCCCAGGGGGGTGGGCGCGCCCCCCTACCTCGTGGCCTCCTTGAAGCTTCCCTTACATGGACTCCAAGTCTCCTGGGTTGCTTTTCTTCCAAAAATAAGTTCCGTGAAGTTTCAGGACAATTGGACTCCGTTTGATTTTCCTTTTCCGCGATACTCTAAAACAAGGAAAAAACAGAAACTAGCACTGGCACTGGGCTCTGGGTTAATAGGTTAGTCCCGAAAATCATATAAAATAGCATATAAATGCATATAAAACATCCAAGGTTGATAATACAATAGCATGGAACAATAAAAAATTATAGATACGTTGGAGACGTATTAGTGAATCAAGTGCAGAGCTAGATGGTAGTTCCTTACCTCCCCTCGAAGTTGAGGGATAAATCTTGGTTCTTGGGTCTTTCAAGTTCTTCATAATGATAAGCAAATATAAATCCCAAGTGACTCAAAGAATAGAGCTATGCTCCCCGGCAACGGTGCCAGAAAATAGTCTTGATGACCCACAAGTATAGGGGATCTATCGTAGCCTTTTCGATAAGTAAGAGTATCGAACCCAACAAGGAGCAGAAGGAAATGATAAGAACTTTTCAGTACGGTATTCTCTGCAAGCACCGAAATTATCGATAACAGATAGTTTTGTGATAAGGTAATTTGTAACGAGTAGCAAGTAATAAAAGTAAATAAGGTGCAGCAAGATGGCACAATCCTTTTTGTAGCAATGGACAAGCCTGGACAAACTCTTATATGAAGTAAAGCGCTCCCGAGGACACATGGGAATTATCGTCAAGCTAGTTTTCATCACGATCATATGATTCACGTTCGGTACTTTGATAATTTGATATGTGGGTGGACCGGTGCTTGGGTGCTGTCCTTACTTGGACAAGCATCCCACTTATGATTAACCCCCATTGCAAGCATCCGCAACTACAACAGAAGTATTAAGGTAAACCTAACCATAGCATGAAACATATGGATCCAAATCAGCCCCTTACGAAGCAACGCATAAACTAGGGTTTAAGCTTCTGTCACTCTAGCAACCCATCATCTACTTATTACTTCCCAATGCCTCCCTCTAGGCCCAAACAATGGTGAAGTGTCATGTAGTCAACGTTCACATGACACCACTAGAGGGATGACAACATACATCTCATCAAAATATTGAATGAATACCAAATTCACATGTCTACTAATAGCAAGACTTCTCCCATGTCCTCAGGAACAAACGTAACTACTCACAAAGCATATTCATGTTCATAATCAGAGGGGTATTAATATGCATAATGGATCTGAACATATAATCTTCCACCAAGTAAACCAACCAGCATCAACTACAAGGAGTAATCAACACTACTAGCACCCCACAGGTACCAATTTGAGGTTTGGATACAAGAGATGAACTAGGGTTTGAGATGAGATGGTGCTGGTGAAGATGTTGATGGAGATTGACCCCCTCCCGATGAGAGGATCGTTGGTGATGACGATGGTGATGATTTCCCCTTCCCGGAGGGAAGTTTCCCCGGCAGAACAGCTCCGCCGGAGCCCTAGATTGGTTCTGCCAAGGTTCCGCCTCGTGGCGGCAGAGTCTCTTCCGAAAGCTTGCTTATGATTTTTTCCTCGACGAAAGACTCCATATAGCAGAAGATGGGCATCGGAGGGCCACCAGGGGGCCCACGAGGCAGGGGGTGCGCCCAGGGGGGTAGGGCGCGCCCCCACCCTCTAGTACTTCTTGCGCTCAGTATTTTTTATATATTCTGGAAATAAATTCCGTGAAGTTTCAGGACTTTTGGAGCTGTGCAGAATAGGTCTCTAATATTTTCTCCTTTTCCAGCCCAGAATTCCAGCTGCCGGCATTCTCCCTCTTTATGTAAACCTTGTAAAATAAGAGAGAATAGGCATAAGTATTGTGACATAATGTGTAATAACAGCCCATAATGCAATAAATATCGATATAAAAGCATGATGCAAAATGGACGTATCAGCCACCGGAGATGGTTCCCCCCTCCGGCAGGGTGCCGGAACGGGATCTAGATTGGTTTTTCGTGGCTACAAAGGCTTGCGGCGGCGGAACTTCTGATATAGGGTTATTTCTGATGGTTTCTTTGTTTATAGGACTTTTTGCGTTGGTTTCGCGCTAATATGGGCCTCGAGGTGAGCATAACCCACCGGGACAAGCCAGGCCCACCAAGCGCGCCCTGGTGGGTTGTGCCCTCCTCGTGGCTCTTCTGGCCCTCCCACGAAGCTTCGGGGGTCTCTTTTGTTCCATAAAAATCATCAAAAAGTTTCAGCTCATTTGGAGAACTTTCATTTTTGCACAAAAAAACAACACCACGGTAGTTCTACTGAAAATAGCGTCAGTCCGGGTTAGTTCCATGCAAATCATACCAAAACCATATATAATTGTTGTAAACATGGCATGAATACTTCATAAATTATTGATACATTGGAGACGTATCACTATCTGACGATGTGGACATCGAGGATGAAGATGGCCAGAGGAGGTACAAGAGGCAAATCCTGAGGGGGCTTTATGCAGGAATGCATAACAGGCGTATTAGGACCTAGAACGACGACTATAGATGCCCATTTTGAAACCACAAGCTTCATAACGCGTATCTAAGTGTTCTGGCGTATGGAAGAGGACGGGCCATTGGCTCCTTCAAGCAGAAGTATTCTCACAGGCTGGCACATGGCACGTACGCTGAGTACCTGGAGAAGTTTTAGGATCGTGCCGGCATGTGAGATGAGATGTGGGATGGATTGAACTATGTACACTTGAGTATGCTTAATGACGGTTGAACTATGTACTTATGGTTGAACTATGCTTATGTACGTGTACGCTTATTATCTATGTCTGAGTATGTTTAATCTATGTTTACTTATGTCTAACCGTGGGATATGGATGCAACCAGTTCGGTTGATGGAATCTACCACCATCTTGGTTTATTGGTTCCTTTGTAATTTATCGTAAATTTTGACCAAAGGTTTAACTGACAAAATGTTGGTGCAGGTCAGCAAAAATTATATCGTTGGATGAGTATTTGAGCATAGTGTTCAATGATATAATTTTTGGTGACATGCATAAACATTTCTTAGTTAAATATTTGGTCAAAATTTGGTAAAAATTACAAAGGGGGACCAGTAAACCAGGACGGAGGTAGTACGTCAATCACACACGGTTCCCAAAATTGGAACTGTGTGCAATGATTTTCGTTTTGCCTGTTGCGTCAATCACACACGGTTCGCTCTAGCAAACCGTCGCCTCCAAAATTCTTTGTGGGACAGAAAACCCTCACCACCCAATTCAAAAAATAAAACCCTCACCATCCCCACGTCACGAAAACCCTCACCCCGCCCGCCACCCCCTCCGGCCCCCATTCATACCTGCACAAGCTCCTCCGCGTCTATGCCATGGCACCGCCTATCGTGGAGGTAAACACTTAGATCGCCGCCTGCCGCCGCCGCCAGGCTACCGGCAAAGCCCACTACATTTCGCCACTTCCGCTTGCCGTCGCCTATCGCCATCGACTTTCTCGACGCTACTCGCAGTCGACCCAGCTCTGCTCGGTTGGAGAATCTGTTGTACTGAGGGTTCTTTCTCATGGATGACAAGGTAACTAATTTAATGAGATATTATCTCATCTCTTATCCCAGTTCATCTGCCTCCTTTAATCACCCGGCAGAAATCGCCGTGAATTCATTTTTATTCGAGCTATTTTGAGGGTTTTCTTTCATTCATAGAATGTACAGTGCGTCGACACATCAGGACTTTGCGACCTCCGCCAGAGATTCCATCTCACCGTACCAGATAACTTGAGGACGCGCGCGGTATGTTCAATCTCACCCTAAATCAGTTGGCATGGCCTACTTTCCTGAACATATTCTAAATATTGCTACATTTGGATAAAAGGTGCCACATGCACCATATACGTCAAAGGGGATTTCCCCCCTTCTTTCCATATTAGGAAAATTAATGATGTATTGTTCTTTTGATTACTCTCATATTTCCATGACATCATGTTTACCCTATCTGTTTAATTATAGATTTTTGTCCTTAGATTTCAACTGTTGTACAGTTCTTTCAATTTGGGCCCATATTTGCATGTTACCATATTTTCTTTAACAATCCTACCATTTTCTGCAGTGCATCCCTTGCTATGCAACATATTATGTAGTGCACAATCTGGCCAAGAAAATCAGCCACCGTCTCCCGACGGCGGGACACCACGAGACTGTTGTATTCCTCCCTCACTTTTTCCGCGGGCTAGGGTTTCCCCTCCACCCATTCATTTGTGGCATCATGTACTATTATGGGATCGATCTTCACGGTCTGTCCCCTAATTCCTTCCTCAACATATCGACATTCATTGTCGTGTGCGAGGCTTTCCTCCGCATTTCACCGCACTTCGGTTTATGGCTGAAGGTTTTTAATGTGAAGCCCAAGGTGGTGGGCGGCGAGCACGCCGAGTGCGGGGGCGCTATGGTGAGCAAGATGCCTAACGTCATATGGCCAACGGGGACCTTTAATGATTCTTTCAAGGAGTGGCAACAGAAGTGGTTTTACATCACTGAGCTGTGTGGCAAGGAATGGGTCGCATCGCCCGAGTTTCGATCCGGCGCCCCTCTACGGCTTACATCCTGGGTCAAGAAAGTCCTGGACTGGTCCTCGTCCGACTAACTGTCGGTGCTCCAGACGCGCATTAAAGATATGGGAGATAAGAACATTGAACTTGTCAACGTAGTCCAGGTGATGTTAGTCCACCGGATACTGCCTTGTCAACACCGGACTTGCAATCTATGGGAATTCGATCCGGCCAGGCACCAAACCTTGCGAGGGTTCTTCGGCTCCTCACACAAGGAAATTCGGAAGGTGCTTTTCAAGTCCAACAAATCATGGCCGGACTCCGCCGAAGACCGCGGGTACCAACTGTCCCACCCTGCAAGTTCGGTGAGTTTATCAAACTTTTCTATCCGCATGACCCAAAGGAATCGCTTAACGCGTGTTTATTCAACTCTCCCAGAGGTGGACGAAGAAGGCGGAGCGGATCCATTGTTCGGCCGCACTGCCCGAAGACCCGGCATCCCACTTATGACGAAGATGCTGGTCCCGGCGCCTTACAAGGTGCCGAAGAAGCTGGTCGAGAAGGAGGCCAGAAAGACCCGGGGCGGCCTTCATCATCACGGCACTTCGAACACAATACCCGAAGGCTCTAATGCCCATTCCGCCTCCGAAGAGGATGAAAAGGAGGAGGAATATGAATCCCCTGCGGGGGGAAGAAGGAAGAGGACGGCCTCCACACCCTTGGAGGCCGAACTGCCCAAAAGGGGAAGGGCTTCTCTTCCAGAGGAGTCCACTGCCGCCAGGGCCCAGCTGTTGGGGAATGTAGTAATTTCAAAAAAATTCCTACGCACACGCAAGATCATGGTGACGCATAGCAACGAGAGGGGAGAGTGTGATCTATGTACCCTTGTAGACCGATAGCGGAAGAGTTAGCACAACGCGGTTGATGTAGTCGTACGTCTTCACGGACCGACCGATCAAGCACTGAAACTATGGCACCTCCGAGTTTTAGCACACGTTCAGCTCGATGACGATCCCCGGACTCCGATCTAGCAAAGTGTCGGGGAAGAGTTCCGTCAGCACGACGGCGTGGTGACGATCTTGAGGTACTACCGTCACAGGGCTTCGCCTAAGCACCGCTACAATATTATCGAGGATTATGGTGGAAGGGGCACTGCACATGGCTAAGAATATGATCACCTGGATCAACTTGTGTGTCTAGGGGTGCCCCCTGCCCTCGTATATAAAGGAGCAAGGGGAGGAGGCCGGCCGACCCTATAGGCGCGCCAAGGAGGAGTCCTCCTCCTAGTAGGAGTAGGACTCCTACTAGGAGGGGGAATGAAGTGGGGAAGGAGAAGGAAAGGGGGGCGCCGCCCCCCTCTCCTAGTCCAATTTGGACCAAAGGGAGGAGGCGCGCGGCCCACCCTTGCTGCCCCTCTCTCTCTCCACTAAGGCCCATATGGCCCATTACTTCTCCCGGCAGGGTTCCGGTAACCCTCCGACTCTCTGGTTTTCTCCGAAATCACCCGGAACACTTCTGGTGTCCGAATATAGCCGTCCAATATATCAATCTTTATGTCTCGACCATTTCGAGACTCCTCGTTATGTCCATGATCACATCCGGGACTCCGAACTAACTTAGGTACATCAAAACTCATAAACTCATAATATAACTATCATCAAAACCTTAAGCGTGCGGACCCTACGGGTTCGAGAACAATGTAGACATGACCGAGACACGTCTCCAGTCAATAACCAATAGTGGAACCTGGATGCTCATATTGGCTCCCACATATTCTACGAAGATGTTTATCGGTCAGACCGCATAACAACATACGTTGTTCCCTTTGTCATCGCTATGTTACTTGCCCGAGATTCGATCGTCGGTATCTCAATACCTAGTTCAATCTCGTTACCGGAAAGTCTCTTTACTTGTTTCGTAATACATCATCTCGCAACTAACTCATTAGTTGCAATGCTTGCCAGGCTTATGTGATGTGCATTACCGAGAGGGCCCAGAGATGCCTCTCCGACAATCGGAGTGACAAATCTTAATTTCGAAATATGCCAACCCAACATTTACCTTTGGAGACACCTGTAGAGCTCCTTTATAATCACCCAGTTACGTTGTGACGTTTGGTAGCACACAAAGTGTTCCTCCGGCAAACAGGAGTTGCATAATCTCATAGTCATAGGAACATGTATAAGTCATGAAGAAAGCAATAGCAACATACTAAACGATCGGGTGCTAAGCTAATGGAATGGGTCATGTCAATCACATCATTCTTCTAATGATGTGATCCCGTTAATCAAATAACAACTCTTTTGTTCATGGTTAGGAAACATAACCATCTTCGATTAACGAGCTAGTCAAGTAGAGGCATACTAGTGACACTCTGTTTGTCTATGTATTAACACATGTATTATGTTTCCGGTTAATACAATTCTAGCATGAATAATAAACATTTATCATGAAATAAGGAAATAAATAATAACTTTATTATTGCCTCCTGGGAAAATTTCCTTCAGTCTCCCACTTGCACTAGAGTCAATAATCTAGATCACATCACCATGTGATTTAACATCAATAGTTCACATCACCATGTGATTAACACCCATAGTTCACATCGTCATGTGACCAACACTCAAAGGGTTTACTAGAGTCAGTAATCTAGTTCACATCTATATGTGATTAGCACCCAAAGAGTACTAAGGTGTGATCATGTTTTGCTTGTGAGAGAAGCTTAGTCAACGAGTCTGCCAAAATTCAGATTCGTATGTATTTTGCAAATGTCTATGTCTACAATGCTCTGCACGGAGCTACTTTAGCTAATTGCTCCCACTTTCAATATGTATCCAGATGAAGACTTAGAGTCATCCGGATCAGTACCAAAAACTTGTATCGACGTAATCCTTTTACGACGAACCTTTTTGTCACCTCCATAATCGAGAAACATATCCTTATTCCACTAAGGATAATTTTGACCAATGTCCAGTGATCTACTCCTAGATCACTATTGTACTTCCTTGCCAAAAATAGTGTAGAGTATACAATAGATCGGGTACATAGCATGGCATACTTTATAGAACCTATGGCTGAGGCATAGGGAATGACTTTCATTCTCTTTCTATCTTCTGTCGTGGTCGGGCTTTGAGTCTTACTCAATTTCACACCTTGTAACACAGCCAAGAACTCTTTCTTTGACTATTCCATTTTTGAACTACTTCAAAATATTGTCAAGTATGTACTCATTGAAAAAACTTATCAAGCGTCTTGATCTATTTCTATAGATCTTGATGCTTAATATGTAAGCAGCTTCACCGAGGTCTTTCTTTGAAAAACTTCTTTCAAAAACACTCCTTTATGCTTTGCAGAATAATTCTACATTATTTCTGATCAACAATATGTCATTCATATATACTTATCAGAAATGCTGTAGTGCTCCCACTCACTTTCTTGTAAATACAGGCTTCACCGCAAGTCTGTATAAAACTATATGCTTTGATCAACTCATCAAAGCGTATATTCCAACTCTGAGATGCTTGCACCAGTCCATAGATGGATCGCTGGAGCTTGCACATTCTGTTAACACCTTTAGGATTGACAAAACCTTCTGGTTGCATCATATACAATAAATCCATTAAGGAATGCAGTTTTGTTTATCCATTTGCCAGATTTCATAAAATGCGGCAATTGCTAACATGATTCGGACAGACTTAAGCATAGATACGAGTGAGAAACTCTCATCGTAGTCAACACCTTGAACTTGTCGAAAACCTTTTGTGACAATTCTAGCTTTGTAGATAGTAACACTACTACCAGCGTCCGTCTTCCTCTTGAAGATCCATTTAATCTCAATGGCTTGCCGAACATCGGTCAAGTCAACCAAAGTCCATACTTTGTTCTCATACATGGATCCTATCTCAGATTTCATGGCCTCAAGCCATTTTGCGGAATCTGGGCTCATCATCGCTTCCTCATAGTTCGTAGGTTCGTCATGGTCAAGTAGAATGACCTCCAGAACAAGATTACCGTACCACTCTGGTGCGGATCTCACTCTAGTTAACTTACGAGATTCGGTAGTAACTTGATCTGAAGTTACATGATCATCATCATTAGCCTGCTCACTAATTGGTGTAGTAGTCACAGGAACAGATTTCTGTGATGAACTACTTTCCAATAAGGGAGAAGGTACAATTACCATATCAAGTTCTACTTTCCTCCCACTCACTTCTTTCAAGAGAAACTCCTTCTCTAGAAAGGATCCATTCTTAGCAACGAATGTCTTGACTTCGGATCTGTGATAGAAGGTGTACCCAACAGTCTCCTTTGGGTATCCTATGAAGACATATTTCTCCGATTTGGGTTTGAGCTTATCAGGATGAAACTTTTTCATATAAGCATCACAATCCCAAACTTTAAGATATGACAACTTTGGTTTCTTGCCAAACCACAGTTCAGATTGTGTCGTCTCAACGGACTTAGATGGTGCCCCTTTTTAACGTGAACGCAGCTGTCTCTAATGCATGATCCCAAAATGATATTGGTAAATCGGTAAGAAACATCATAGATTGTACTATATCCAATAAAGTACGGTTATGACGTTCGGACACACCATTATGCTGTGGTTTACCAGGTGGCATGAGTTTGTGAAACTATTCCACATTGTTTTAATTAAAGACCAAACTCGTAACTCAAATATTCGTCTCAGCGATCAGATCGTAGAAACTTTATTTTCTTGTCACAATGATTTTCCACTTCACTCTAAAATACTTTGAACTTTTCAGACTTATGTTTCATCAAGTAGATATACTCATATCTGCTTAAATCATCTGTGAAGGTCAGAAAATAATGATATTTGTCGCGAGCTTTAATATTCATCGGACCACATACAACAGTATGTATGATTTCCAACAAATCTGTTGCTCGCTCCATTTTTCCGGAGAATGGAGTCTTTAGTCATCTTACCCATAAGGCATGGTTCGCAAGCACCAAGTGATTCATAATCAAGTGATTCCAAAATCCCATCGGCATGGAGTTTCTTCATGCACTTTACACCAATATGACCTAAACGGAAGTGCCACAAATAAGTTGCACTATCATTATTAACTTTGTATCTTTTGGTTTCAATATTATGAATATGTGTATCACTACGATCGAGATCCAATGAACCATTTTCATTGGGTGTGTAACCATATAAGGTTTTATTCATGTAAACAGAACAACAATTTATTCTCTTACTTAAATGAATAACCGTGTTACAATAAACATGATCAAATCATATTCATGCTCAACGCAAACACCAAATAACACTTATTTAGGTTCAACACTAATCCCGAAAGTATAGGGAGTGTGCGATGATGATCATATCAATCTTGGAACCACTTCCAACACACATCGTCACTTCACCCTTAACTAGTCTCTGTTTATTCTGCAACTCCCGTTTCGAGTTACTTATCTTAGCAACTGAACTAGTATCTAATACTGAGGGGTTGCTATACGCACTAGTAAAGTACACATCAATAACATGTATATCAAATATACTTATGTTCACTTTGCCATCCTTCTTATCCGCCAATCACTTGGGGTAGTTCCGCTTCCAGTGACCAGTCCCTTTGCAGTAGAAGCACTTAGTCTCAGGCTTAGGACCAGACTTGGGCTTCTTCACTTGAGCAGCAACTTGCTTGTTGTTTTTCTTGAAGTTCCCCTTTTTCCCTTTGCCCTTTTCTTGAAACTAGTGATCTTGTCAACCATCAACACTTGATGCTCTTTCTTGATTTCTACCTTAATCGATTTCATCATCATGAAAAGCTCGGGAGTCGTTTTCGTCATCCCTTGCATACTATAGTTCATAACGAAGTTCTACTAACTTGTTGATGGTGACTAGAGAATTCTGTCAATCACTATCCTATCTGGAAGATTAACTCCCACTTGATTCAAGCAATTGTAGTACCCAGACGATCTGAGCACATGCTCACTAGTTCAGCGATTCTCCTCCATCTTTTAGCTACAGAACTTGTTGGAGACTTCATATCTCTCAACTCGGGTATTTGCTTGAAATATTAACTTCAACTCCTGGAACATCTCATATGGTCCATGACGTTCAAAACGTCTTTGAAGTTTCGATTCTAAGCCGTTAAGCATGGTGCACTAAACTATCAAGTAGTCATCATATTGAGCTAGCCAAACGTTCATAACGTCTGCATCTGCTCCTGCAATAGGTCTGTCACCTAGCGGTGCATCAAGGACATAATTCTTCTGTGCAGCAATGAGGATAAACCTCAGATCACGGATCCAATCCGCATCATTGCTACTAACATCTTTCAACACAATTTTCTCTAGGAACATATCAAACTAAACACAGGGAAGCAACAACGCGAGCTATTGATATACAACATAGATATGCTAATACTACCAGGACTAAGTTCATGATAAATTAAAGTTCAATTAATCATATTACTTAAGAACTCCCACTTAGATAGACATCCCTCTAATCCTCTAAGTGATCACGTGATCCAAATCAACTAAACCATGTCTGATCATCATGTGAGATGGAGTAGTTTCATTGGTGAACATTACTATGTTGATCATATCTACTATATGATTCACACTCGACCTTTCGGTCTTCGTGTTCCGAGGCCATATCTGTATATGCTTGGCTCGTCAAGTATAACCTGAGTATTTCGCGCGTGCAACTGTTTTGCACCCGTTGTATTTGAACATAGAGCCTATCACACCCGATCATCACGTGGTGTCTCAGCACGAAGAACTTTCGCAACGGTGCATACTCAGGGAGAACACTTCTTGATAATTAGTGAGAGATCATCTTAAAATGCTATCGTCAATCAAAGCAAGATAAGATGCATAAAATATAAACATCACATGCAATCAATATAAGTGATATGATATGGCCATCATCATCTTGTGCTTGTGATCTCCATCTTCGAAGCACCGTCGTGATCACCATCGTCACCGGCGCGACACCTTGATCACCATCGTAGCATCATTGTCGTCTCGCCAATCTTATGCTTCCACGACTATCGCTACCGCTTAGTGATAAAGTAAAGCATTACAGCGCAGTTGCATTGCATACAATAAAGCGACAACTATATGGCTCCTGCCAGTTACCGATAACTCGGTTACAAAACATGATCATCTCATATAATAAAATTTAGCATCATGTCTTGACCATATCACATCACAACATGCCCTGCAAAAACAAGTTAGACGTCCTCTACTTTGTTGTTGCAAGTTTTACGTGGCTGCTACGGGCTTAAGCAAGAACCAATCTTACCTACGCATCAAAACCACAATGATAGTTTGTCAAGTTGGTGCTGTTTTAACCTTCGCAAGGACCGGGCATAGCCACACTCGGTTCAACTAAAGTTGGAGAAACTGTCACCCGCTAGCCACCTTTGTGCAAAGCACGTCGGGAGAACCGGTCTCGCGTAAGCGTACGCGTAATGTCGGTCCGGGCCGCTTCGTCCAACAATACCGCCGAACCAAAGTATGACATGCTGGTAAGCAGTATGACTTATATCGCCCACAACTCACTTGTGTTCTACTCGTGCATATAACATCAACACATAAAACCTAGGCTCAGATGCCACTGTTGGGGAACGTAGTAATTTCAAAAAAATTCCTACGCACATGCAAGATCATGGTGATGCATAGCAACGAGAGGGGAGAGGGCGATCTACGTACCCTTGTAGACCGACAGCAGAAGCGTTAGCACAACGCGGTTGATGTAGTCGTACGTCTTCACGGCCCGACCGATCAAGCACCGAAACTACGACACCTCCGAGTTTTAGCACACGTTCAGCTCGATGACGATCCCCAGACTCCGATCTAGCAAAGTGTCGGGGAAGAGTTCCATCAGCATGACGGCGTGGTGACGATCTTGATGTATTACCATCGCAGGGCTTCGCCTAAGCACCGCTACAATATTATCGAGGATTATGGTGGAAGGGGGCACCGCACACGGCTAAGAATATGATCACGTGGATCAAGTTGTGTGTCTAGGGGTGCCCCCTGCCCCCGTATATAAAGGAGCAAGGGGAGGAGGCCGGCCGGCCCTATAGGCGCGCCAAGGAGGAGTCCTCCTCCTAGTAGGAGTAGGACTCCTACTAGGAGGGGGAAGGAAGTGGGGAAGGAGAAGGAAAGGGGGGCGCCGCCCCCCCTCTCCTAGTCCAATTCGGACCAGGGGGGAGGAGGCGCGCGGCCCACCCTTGCTGCCCCTCTCTCTCTCCACTAAGGCCCATATGGACCATTACTTCTCCTGGTAGGGTTCCGGTAACCCTCCGGCTCTCCGGTTTTCTTCGAAATCACCCGGAACACTTCTGGTGTCCGAATATAGCCGTCCAATATATCAATGTTTATGTCTCAACCATTTCGAGACTCCTCGTTATGTTTGTGATCACATCCGGGACTCCGAACTAACTTCGGTACATCAAAACTCATAAACTCATAATATAACTGTCATCGAAACCTTAAGCGTGCGGACCCTACGGGTTCGAGAACAATGTAGACATGACCGAGACACGTCTCCAGTCAATAACCAATAGCGGAACCTAGATGCTCATATTGGCTCCCACATATTCTACGAAGATCTTTATCGGTCAGACCGCATAACAACATACGTTGTTCCCTTTGTCATCTGTATGTTACTTGCCCGAGATTCGATTGTCAGTATCTCAATACCTAGTTCAATCTCGTTACCGGCAAGTCTCTTTACTCGTTTCGTAATACATCATCTCGCAACTAACTCATTAGTTGCAATGCTTGCAAGGCTTATGTGATGTGCATTACCGAGAGGGCCCAGAGATACCTCTCCGACAATCGGAGTGACAAATCTTAATCTCAAAACATGCCAACCCAACATTTACCTTTGGAGACACCTGTAGAGCTCCTTTATAATCTCCAAGTTACGTTGTGACATTTGGTAGCACACAAAGTGTTCCTCCGGCAAACGGGAGTTGCATAATCTCATAGTCATAGGAACATGTATAAGTCATGAAGAAAGCAATAGCAACATACTAAACGGTCGGGTGCTAAGCTAATGGAATGGTTCATGTCAATCACATCATTCTTCTAATGATGTGATCCCGTTAATCAAATAACAACTCTTTTGTTCATGGTTAGGAAACATAACCATCTTCGATTAACGAGCTAGTCAAGTAGAGGCATACTAGTGACACTCTGTTTGTCTATGTATTCACACATGTATTATGTTTCCGGTTAATACAATTCTAGCATGAATAATAAACATTTATCATGAAATAAGGAAATAAATAATAACTTTATTATTGCCTCTAGGGCATATTTCCTTCACCAGCCCCTGGTGAACTCGTAAGTATATAAAATCCGAGTACGTTTAAGCGTCCAGACTCATCATGGCTTAGTATTTTAACCTTAAGCCATATTTTTTGGTACTCCGGTGAGGTCCCGTGCCAAACAATCCTCATCAGAAGACCTGCTGAGGTCAAATGCTATGGAGAGCGGGACGCCCCCAAAGTCCCCTTCCTCCAAACAGGTGCATAACACCGAGGCTTCGTCCCAGAAGGACCCCAACCAAGGAGGAAAGGAAGAAACCGTGAAGGCGGCGCCTAGAGGTCAAACCGCAGGGGCCGGACACGTAGGGGAAAAGATTCCTGTGGGGTCTGACGGCGGGGGCGATCCTAAGTTCGGCTCCCCACCGGATGCGATTCCAGAGGCCTATACGGCTCTAGAATCAAGAAGGCAGCCTCCTTCGGCTGGAGGGTGCGTGCATGTTCCGTCGGCGACTGATACGTCTTCGACGTATTTATAATTTTTGATTGCTCCATGCTATATTATCTACTGTTTTGGACATTATTGGGCTTTATTGTCCACTTTTATATTATTTTTGGGACTAAGATATTAACTGGAGGCCCAGCCCAGAATTGTTGTTTTTTGCCTATTTTAGGGTTTCGAAGAAAAGGAATATCAAACGGAGTCCAAACGGAATGAAACCTTCGGGAACATGATTTTCTCATCTAATACAACTCAGGAGGACCCTACGTCAAGACACGTAACAGGAGGCCACGAGGTAGGGGGCGCGCCTACCCCCCCCCCCCAGGCACGCCCTCCACCCTTGTGGGGCCCATGTTGCTCCACTGACGTACTTCTTCCTCCTATATATACCCACGTACCCCCAAACGATCACATATGGAGCCAAAACCCTAATTCCACTGCCGTAACTTTCTGTATCCACGAGATCCCATCTTGTGGCCTGTTCCGGAGCTCCGCCGGAGGGGCCATCGATCACGGAGGGCTTCTTCATCAACACCATAGCCCCTCCGATGAAGTGTGAGTAGTTTACCTCAGACCTACGGGTCCATAGTTAGTATCTAGATGGCTTCTTCTCTCTTTTTGGATCTCAATACAATGTTCTCCCCCTCTCTTGTGGAGATCTATTCGATGTAATCTTCTTTTTGCGGTGTGTTTGTTGAGACCGATGAATTGTGGGTTTATGATCAAGTCTATCTATGAATAATATTTGAATCTTCTCTGAATTCTTTTATGTATGATTGGTTATCTTTGCAAGTCTCTTCCAATTATCAGTTTGGTTTGGCCTACTAGATTGATCTTTCTTGCAATAGGAGAAGTGCTTAGCTTTGGGTTCAATCTTGCGGTGTCCTTTCCCGGTGACAGTGAGGGCAGCAAGGCACGTATTGTATTGTTGCCATCGAGGATAACAAGATGGGGTTTTCTTCATATTGCATGAGTCTATCCCTCTACATCATGTCATCTTGCTTAAGGCGTTACTCTATTTTTAACTTAATACTCTAGATGCATGCTGGATAGCGGTCGATGAGTGGAGTAATAGTAGTAGATGCAGGCAGGAGTCGGTCTACTTGTCTCGTACGTGATGCCTATATACATGATCATACCTAGATATTCTCATAACTATGCTCAATTCTATCAATTGCTCAACAGTAATTTGTTCACCCACCGTAGAATACTTATGCTCTCGAGAGAAGCCACTAGTGAAACCTATGGCCCCCGGGTCTATCTTTATCATATCAATCTCCTACTACTTAGTTATTTACTTTGCCTTTATTTTACTTTGCATCTTTATCATAAAAATACCAAAAATATTATCTTATCATATCTATCACATCTCACTCTCGTAAGAGGCCCTATAGAGATTGACAACCCCTATTTGCATTGGTTGCGAGGATTTATTTGTTTTGTGCAGGTGCGAGGGACTCGCGCGTAGCCTCCTACTGGATTGATACCTTGCTTCTCAAAAACTAAGGGAAATACTTACGCTACTTTGCTGCATCATCCCTTCCTCTTCGGGGAAAACCAACGCAGTGCTAAAAGAGGTAGCAAGAAGGATTTCTGGCGCCGTTGCCGGGGAGGTCTCAACAAAAGTCATACCAAGTACCCATCACATACCCTTATCTCCCGCGTTACATTATTTTCCATTTGCCTCTCGTTTTCCTCTCCCCCACTTCACCCTTGCTGTGTTATTCGCCCTCTCTCTCTATCATCCCTCTCTTTCTCTATTTGCCTCTTTTTGCCCACTTGCTTCTTGTTTGCTGGTACGATTAGAATAGTTGTTTATTTATTACTGAACAGAGAACCTAAGATCTATGGATCTTCATCTGCTTGCTAATCTTTTTTAAGAGATCCAATTATGATGAACCAATTTCTAGTGAGTTTTGTGCACTAGATTATCTTTATGAAGTTTTGCTTGAAATTCATGAATCTGAAAATTGTGATGAATTACCTTATGAAGCGATTCACAATAGATCTTTCGATAGAAAGCATGATTGCAATGATTCTATTATAAATTCTATTAATGTCAATTTTGCTAATAATATGCAAAACCCTAAGCTTGGGGATGCTAGTTTTGCTATGTCCTCTACTTGTTGCAATGATCATGATTGGGGTGATCCTTCTTTTGATCTTGAAAATTTATTTGAACCCCATGATGAATATGAGATTGATTATAATGTTTGCAATAATATTGAAAGTGGGTTTGGAATAATGTCAACTTTAGATCCCACATATTTGGAGAATGTTCAATCTTATGAAGTTTTTGATAAAAGTGGGTTTGGAAAGGTCATGACTTTAGTTAATGTTAATCCCACTATTTTTGATGAGTGTCAACTTTGCATGCATGTGGATCGTGTTGAAAATATTTTATGTGATAGTTATTTTGTTGAATTTTCTTATGATCCTACATATAATTATTATGAGAGAGGAAAATATGGTGGTAGAAATTTCCATGTTACTAAATTACCTCTCGTTATGTTGAGATTGCTATTGTTTCTTTCCGCTTCCTTGCATATGCTAGTTTTTTCTTGCCTTGATAATTTGTTTGCCTATAAGATGCCTATGAATAGGAAGTATTTTAGACTTAAATGTGTTTGTCACGTGTTTTATGATGCTCTCTTTGTGTTTCAATTCCTGTCTTTCATGTGAGCATCGTTGAAATCTTAGGCCTAGCTAAAAAGGCTTTAAAGAAAAGCGCTTGTTGGGAGTCAACCCAATATTTTCCCTTGCTGTTATTTAATATATAAATTATCTAGCCTCTGTTTTGGTTGTGTTTTTTGTGTTTAATTAGTGTTTGTGCCAAGTAGAACCATTGGGAAGACTTGGGGAAAGTCTTGTTGAACTTGCTATAAAAACAGAAACTTTAGCGCTCACGAGAACTGCTGTCATTTTTATTTGGTAAGTGATATTTAGTTAATTATTTTTGCAGATGATTAATAGATAAATTCCTCACGTCCAGCAATCTATTTTAGAATTTTTGGGGTTCCAGATCTTGCGATAGCTACAGATTACTATAGACTGTTCTGTTTTTGACAGATTCTGTTTTTCGTGTGTTGTTTGCTTATTTTGATGAATCTATGGCTAGTAAAATAGTTTATAAACCATAGAGAAGTTGGAATACAGTAGGTATAACACACATATAAATAAATAATGAGTTCATTACAGTACCTTGAAGTGGCCTTTTGTTTTCTTTCGCTAACGGAGCTCACGAGATTTTCTACTTTAAGTTTTGTGTTGTGAAGTTTTCAAGTTTTGGGTAAAGATTTGATGGATTATGGAACAAGGAGTGGCAAGAGCCTTAGCTTGGGGATGCCCATGAAACCCCCAAGATAATCTAAGGACACCTAAAATCCAAAGCTTGGGGATGCCCCGGAAGGCATCCCCTCTTTCGTCTACTTCTATCGGTAACTTTACTTGGAGCTATATTTTTATTTACCACATGATATGTGTTTTGCTTGGAGCGTCCTGTATGATTTGAGTCTTTGCTTGTTATTTTACCACAATCATCCTTGCTGTACACACACCTTTTGAGAGATCCATACATGATTTGGAATTTGTTAGAATACTCTATGTGCTTCGCTTATATCTTTTGAGTTATATAATTTTGCTCTAGTGCTTCACTTATATCTTTTAGAGCACGGTGGTGGGTTTGTTTTATAGAAACTATTGATCTCTCATGCTTCACTTAGATCATTTTGAGAGTCTTAATAGCATGGTAATTTGCTTAAAATCCTAATATGCTTGGCATGCAAGATTAATAATAAAACTCTCTTATGAGTGTGTTGAATACTATGAGAAGTTTGATGCTTGATAATTGTTTTGAGATATGGAGATGGTGATATTAAAGTCATGCTAGTTGAGTAGTTGTGAATTTGAGAAATACTTGTGTTGAAGCTTGTGATTCCCGTAGCATGCACGTATGGTGAACCGTTATGTGATGAAGTCGGAGCATGAATTATTTATTGATTGTCTTCCTTATGAGTGGCGGTCGGGGACGAGCGATGGTCTTTTCCTACCACTACCCCCCTAGGAGCATGCGCGTAATACTTTGCTTTGATAACTTGTAGATTTTTGCAATAAGTATATGAGTTCTTTATGACTAATGTTGAGTCCATGGATTATACGCACTCTCACCCTTCCACCTTTGCTAGCCTCTCTAATACCGCGCACCTTTCGCCGGTATCATACACCTACCATATACCTTCCTCAAAAAAACAGCCACCATACCTACCTATTATGGCATTTCCATAGCCATTCCGAGATATATTGCCATGCAACTTTCCACCGTTCCGTTTATGACACGCTCCATAATTGTCATATTTCTTAGCATGATCATGTAGTTGACATAGTATTTGTGGCAAAGCCACCATTCATAATTCTTTCATACCTGTCACTCATGCATCATTGCATATCCCAGTACACCGCCAGAGGCATTCATATAGAGTCATATTTTGTCCTAAGATCGAGTTGTAATTGTTGAGTTATAAGAAAAATAAAAGTGTGATGATCATCAATATTAGAGCATTGTCCCAGTGAGGAAAGGATGATGGAGACTATGATTCCCCCACAAGTCGAGATGAGACTCCGGACGAAAAATAAATAAAAGAGGCCAAAGAAGCCCAAATAAAGAAAAAATAAAAGAGGCCATAAAAAAGAGAAAAGTCCCAAATAAAAAATAAAAAATGAGAGAAAAAGAGAGAAGGGACAATGTTACTATCCTTTTACCACACTTGTGCTTCAAAGTAGCACCATGTTCTTCATAGTAGAGAGTCTCTCATGTTATCACTTTCATATACTAGTGGGAATTTTTCATTATAGAACTTGGCTTGTATATTCCAATGATGGGCTTCCTCAAATTGCCCTAGGTCTTCATGAGCAAGCAAGTTGGATGCACACCCACTTAGTTTCTTTTTGAGCTTTCATATACTTATAGCTCTAGTGCATCCGTTGCATGGCAATCCCTACTCACTCACATTGATATCTATTGATGGGCATCTCCATAGGCCGTTGATACGCCTAGTTGATGTGAGACTATCTTCTCCTTTTTGTCTTCTCCACAACCACCACTCTATTCCACCTATAGTGCTATATCCATGGCTCATGCTCATGTATTGCGTGAAGATTGAAAAAGTTTTGAAAATGTCAAAAGTATGAAACAATTGCTTGGCTTGTCATCGGGGTTGTGCTTGATTTAAATATTTTGTGTGGTGAAGATAGAGCATAGCCAGACTATATGATTTTGTAGGGATAACTTACTTTATCCATGTTATTTTGAGAAGACATAATTGGTTTGTTAGTATGCTTGAAGTATTATCATTTCTATGTCAATATGAACTTTTGTCTTGAATCTTTCGGATCTGAATATTCATACCACAATTAAGAAGAATTACATTAAAATTATGCCAAGTAGCACTCCGCATCAAAAATTCTGTTTTTATCATTTACCTACTCGAGGACGAGCAGGAATTAAGCTTGGGGATGCTTGATACGTCTCCAACGTATCTATAAATTTTTATTGCTCCATGCTATATTATCTACTGTTTTGGACATTATTGGGCTTTATTATCCACTTTTATATTATTTTTGGGACTAACCTATTAACCGGAGGCCCAGCCCAGAATTGCTATTTTTTGCCTGTTTTAGGGTTTCGAAGAAAAGGAATATCAAACGGAGTCCAAACGGAATGAAACCTTCGGGAACGTGATTTTCTCATCGAATACAACTCAGGAGACTTGGACCCTACGTCAAGACACGTAACAGGAGGCCACGAGGTAGGG